>NC_137007.1:33293712-33316212 GCF_032717465.1 Coenobita brevimanus | reverse complement strand
TTCTCTCTCGTTCGTTCTATTTGTCTGTCCATGATCAACCCCACGTCTGTCTGTCTAGCTCATGTGCTTTTGTGTAGTATCCCTTCTTACTTCCCTATCGGCGTTCCCCGTTTTCTTTTTTTCTTCCTCTCTCTCTCTCTCTCTCTCTCTCTCTGGTTTTATCCTTGCTTTCATTATCTCTCTCCCTCTCGTTTTTCCCCCATTTTATTATTTTTTCAATCTATTTCAGGCTTACACTTGGTCATATTTTCTCTCTCCTATTGCCCCTCGTTCTTTTTGTCTGTCTGTCTGTCTAAGTTCTTTAATGTAAGAATTACCCCTTACTTCCTTCTTCTCGTCATTTATGGTTTTCCGCATGTTTTTCCTAGCTTTTGCTCTCGCTCTCGCTCTCTCTCTCTCTCTCTCTACCACCACCACCCCATGGACGAAAGTATAATTAAAAGGACTAAAAATAAATATTACCATGAATTATCCTTATTAACCCCACCTTCGCTCAGGGGTAATATTGAATGGCTAATTTAAAATCGGTCGGTCTGGTTAATTAGTAGACACAGAGGATGATTAGACGGGTGATTATCTGATTGCGATTATCTGTGGGGGACATTTTGTGAGCTGGGTAAAATAGAGGGTGAGAGATAGATATATTGTAGATAGATAAATAGACAGACAGACAGACAATGGTACAGACAGACAGAAAGATTTGCAAGATATAAATACCTGTACATATATAACGACAGAGAGAGAGAGAGAGAGAGAGAGAGAGAGAGAGAGAGAGACCATCCTCATCTTAACAAGAAAAAGAAGCCTCAAACGACCAATGCACCTGGCTCCATCCCATAAAGGCAGGTGATGACGTCCAACCATCTACCGTACAGCTCCAATACACACTGACCTAACGCCCTACCATCCACCACACCACTCCAATACACACTGACCTGACGCCCTACCGTCTACCTTAGAACTCCAATACACACTGACCTGACGCCCTACCATCTACCATACAGCTCCAATACACACTGACCTGACGTCCTACCATTCACCACACAACACCAAAACACACTGAGCTGACCTGACCTCCTACCACCCACAACACTGACCTGACGTCCTACCATCCACCACACCGACCTGACGCCCCACCATCCACCACACTGACCAGCCCTACCATCCACCACATTGACCTGACGCCCTACCATCCACCACACAGCTCCAATACACACTGACCTACCACAACAGGGCCAACAGTGAGCCGGTCTTTCCCAACAGCCCGTCAGCGAGGCCGTTCTTGCAATCCGTTTCGGTCAATGAGGCTCGGAACGGCTCACTTGTCCGCCCAACAATACTTCCTCTTGTTCAACCTGACCGAAGATAGCCTGACCTCTGACCTCGCTTGGCCCTGTGTAAGGATGAGATGGATGGATGGCGTGGCGAGAGGAATGTGGTAAGGGGGAGGGCGAGTTGGAGGAAGGGCACCCAAATGGCAGAGGACACGGTCAACATGAAGGCGATTTGTTTGTGGCCATCCTTTACGAACTTAAAGCGTCTGGCCATAAACAGACAGATAGAAAAGATAGACATATATAGACAGACATAGACAGACAGGCAGACACAGACAGAGACACAGACAAAAAGAGACAGAAACAGAGACAGACAGACAGAATGAAAGAGAGATAGGTAAGTATATGACATCAGCATTTCTATCACTACAAAGCCAAATAATTACAACAATTCCCTGAAGTATCAACCGAAAAAAAAAAAAAAAAAAATTGACCCGCCCTTCTTCTACAGTGATGAGTGATGTGCGTTGGAAGACAGATCTAAGTGGGACAGACTTATTTTTTTTTTATTCTAGTCACTGTCAGACGATTTTATTCCGCCCTCCAGAGGATTTTTAAACAGGAGATGAACATAGGTAGCAAAAATCCCATCATTCCTATATAATTTTTAAGAGATGAAAAAAACAAATAATTCGGTGGTTGCAAGAATAAACTGAAGCGTTACCGTACTCGAGGGATTAAAAAAAATAAAGACAAACTCGATCATTCAAGTTGATAAAAAATTTGACCAGGTAGAGCAGCCAATTAAGCCGAGACTAATTACATGGGCAGGTAAGCCAGGTGGAAGTAGAGCAAACTGACGCTTTTTATTACATTTCGTCTCTCCCTGTTTTGTCCCTAATATATTTTCTCTTTAGCATCACATTATTCTTAGCATCCCCCCCCCCCTCTCTCTCTCTCTCTCTCTCTCTCTCTCCTACTTGATACATTTCTAGGATTTTCCATTCATTTTAGGAAACGGAATCTTCATCTGACTCATTTTCTGTGACTTTTCATTTTACGCGCGTCCGAACAAGCCAGATGTAATTATGAGAACCGCGCGTGCTTTGTTACCGTGTCCTTGCTGTGTTATAGAGCGAACTAATTTATACCATATTCACATTACTGACCACCCTTCCAGTTTTCGTGTGTAAAATGGGTATTCGTCCCGCCCTGCTCCACCAACCACCACTACCCACCACCATTCCATCCCATGCCACACACTCCCCTCCAGTCATTCAACCCTCCTTCAGCCCCTCCGTCAATAATTTACTCCTACAGTACCACTACAATATCCCTCCTCACAAAATATATATCTTCCCCCGTCACTATCACAGCCCGTCCCACTCACTCCTCCCCACCCGTCCCAATATTTTTTTTTCTTCTCTACGATCATCAACTTGGCACTTTACTGGCTAACCTACAACACCCAGCTTCACAATGTATACTCCCCCTGGGCGATCACCCACCTGTCACCGTCCCAGCCCATCCTGCTCGCTCCATTAGCACTCTGAGTAGAATGTTCTTTGGTAAGCAATTATGTTCGCACAGTGTCTTATCTATCTGTCTGTCTGTCTACCTATCTATCTATCTATCTATCTAATGTCTCAGCGTCTACAAAAGAGCCAATGTCTTCCCAAATTTTCCATTAACTATACTCTGGTTCATTTATCTATTTTTCTATTTATCTACTTACACACCTACCTACCTATCTACCCACTTGTCTAGCTATCTATCTATCTACACTCTATCTATCTATCTATACTCAGCTGCCAAAGGTCAATATCCTCTCCAGCTTTTCAGCCGTCCTACTCTGATTCATCCATCCATCCAGCCATCCATGTCTATCTACTGTACCTATCTATCTGTCTATCTATCTACTCCCTCAGTTGGCACAAGAAAGACAATACCGCCCCAAACTTTTCAACCACTGCACTCTGATTTAATTTAACCTGTCTTCACCCGACCACCTCACACCAATCGCCTTAATGAAATTAGACGTTGGCAACATTCTGCGACAGGTGACCTAGCTAACCTCCTTGTGGCGTTAGATAAGAAACCAGAGAGCACACAGAGAGTGCACACCTCCGCCAACCCCAATAAACTTTACGATTTACCGCTGCAATTTCTCTTTCCTATCAGACGAATGCATTTACTGTCTCAAATAGCCAATTATTTCTACGGTTTTAGTCTGTCCTGTTACACAATCTCAGGGGCCTCATGCCTCTCCAACGCCAATAAAACTCGTGATTTTTACCAGCATCCGGATCCATAGCCCTCTTCCATGACCCACTGCTCACCTGTCTACCAGAGTTCACTGAAATCGGATTACAGCTTTTCTTTTTTTAATATATTTTGTACACCAAGAGACAAACAGACAAGGATGAATACATAACCTCAGCCTAACTTCGCTGGAGGATGTAAAAAAAAAAAAAAACTTACGGAATCGAATCGTGGCGTAGAATCAGCGTAAGTTCACCCCAAGTTATCCTAGTGTAAGAAACTCGTAATTACTTTAACCTAATCTATCCAATTCTGATGTAATATATCCGAATCTGGGTAAACTACTGCAAATCCAAATTAACCCAACCAGGCCTAACCAAATCCGACACCTGAATTTCCCTTACCTAACCAAACCTATCCAAGTCTCAACCCAATACAATCTAATGGAATCGCATGTACTCCACCCTAACATAATCTTACCTAATCCTACCAAATCTGAATTAATCTAACCTAACTTACACACCCCTTCCCAACTCAAGCCATCGTGGGAGGGCTTCATGGCTAAACCCACACCCCCCCGTAATGGTGTGGTTTAGTTCTGTAGTGGACTAAAAAAGACTGTAGGTTATTTTTTCCTTTATTCTTCAACACCTTAATCTAAACTAACCAAACAACACAGGATGTAACCCTAACCTAATCTAAGCTAATCAAACATGGCCAATTTCTAGCCCAACCTAACTTAACATCTCCCAGTTTGAAAAGATAAAAAAATTAAAACCAGCCCTAAGACATTGCAACGAACAAATTGGCTGGCGCTGAGTGAAGTATGTCCTTTCATATGCCACTGTATTATATCAACATCCATTCAATCTACACCAATGACTTGATAGACACGCACATATTAATCAGTCATCAAAATACTTCAACCTTCTCATACATTACTATAAACAACACATCCCCATTCCTACCTGGCCAGCATGGGAGTTGGATATTTCTGACCATCACTCTCCCTCCTCCCCACCCCCACAGCCTGGTTGTCTTTCCTCGAACCTATTGCGGCCTACCACAGAATTAGACCTAGTTTTACCCAATCCTTCCCGACCTGAAACAATCAACCTGAAATTAAACCCAGAATACCAGATCAAACCATACCCTGACCTACCTAAGTCTAAATCCTCTACCCCATTCTGCCGAGGGAAGTCTAATTCGTTATTCATCCCTGCCACCATTTCTTCTGTAGTCGCTAATTATACGACAAATAATAGTATTAGAATTTGCAATCCTATTTAAGACAACAAGGCCACGGTAAAAGCACTAACAATATTGCGTCACCAGCAGGCACTGTCAGTAGGTTACACTGAAGCAGCATCTGGTGTGGACGCCCCCTATGGAGAGAGCAGTCGCACTGGAAAGGCTTAATTTAACCTTCACTACCTCACTGATACCCAAAAATCCATAATTATAAAGATGGCTTGGTGATAATACGAACAATAATAAGACGTTATCGGAGTGACAAAGTTAATTATCCAAAACTTATACTGATCTAATTCTACCTAAATACAGGAAATCAGATCACATCCAACCCAGCAGGATGATATGAAAACATCAGCCAACCAATACACATTTAATCAAAACTAACTGAAATTGCCTTAACCTAATTAAATTTTCAGGAACTCAGACTAACTTCCGCCTTCCTTCATATATGTGTGTGTGTGTGTGTGTGTGTGTGTGTGTGTGTGTGTGTGTGTGTGTGTGTGTGTGTGTGTGTGTGCAAAAAAACTAAATATGAAAATGAACTAAACATGGAAAGAAAATAGGAGAAAAAAAACCATATGACATGATAAACAGAGGAACTCGCACTAAAACACACACACACACACACACACACACACACTAGCCAGTCAGTCACGTAGCTCCTCAGACTAATAGTTCTCTCATTACTATGTTACTTTATGTTACTTTACACGTTATCCTTGTTATCACGACGATGTTATTCAGTACATCCGCATGCACACACGCGCGTGCACACACAACCCCCCCCCCTCTCTCTCTCTCTGTCACCCTTTCCCTTTTCCACATCATTCTTATCACACTTTCATCTCGGGCCGTCGCTCATATCACCCCAACATACTGTCTTCCTCTCTTCCCTTCCCACATTCATCATTCGTATTTTATCTTCCTCTCTCCACAATCACTGTTTTCTCACAAGCTTTCTTTCTTTTTTCTCACATTTTCTCACGTGCTCTCTCTCTCTCTCTCTCTCTCTCTGTTTCCTTTCATCTTTCCCTTCCCTTTCTCCTTACCAAGAATTTTATAATGGTATGTTTTGCCCTTCACACATATTCTCTCTCTCTCTCTCTCTCTCTCTCTCTCAGCTTTCTTTCATCTCTCCCTCCCCTCTCTCTTTACCATGATTTTAATAACGGTACGTCTTCCCCCCCCCCTCTCTCTCTCTCTCTCTCTCTCTCTCTCACACACACACACACACAATCTTGTCTCCCTAATTAGCCAGCACTTCTCTCTGTCAGGCGGCCGCGTATCGATTGCCAATACCCCCACAGAGAAAGTAATAATAATAATAATAAGCCAACCTTTAGATTACACAGGCACACTTCAAATGACTTCCTTTCATGCGCCGGTCCCTAATCTCTTCCCTTCTTTCTTTCTCCTCTCCTTTCTTTCTCCTCACCCTAATGTTATTTCCTATTTTTTTCTCTCTTCCTTCCCTTAACTTTCTTTTCCTCTCTCTCTCTCTCTTTCTCTCTCTCTCTCTCTCTCTCTCTCACGCACACCAAACTTCTTTTCTTCTCTCTTTTCCTTCCTTCTCCTCTCCGTAAACCTTTTTTTTTCCCTCACCTATCTTCTCTGTATTCTTTTCTTCACTGGTGCTCTTTGCTTCTTTCTCAATGTTTCTCTTTTTCTCCTTGTCGTTTTCTCCATTCATATTCCCTGCTTTCCTCACGTATTTATTATCTTCTCTTCGCCACACTTCTGCCTTCCTCTTCACTCCTCTCATCTCCTCTGATCGTCTCGTCTCATCTCCTCCTCTTTCCTCTCGTTTCAGCCTCTCTCTTCTCCCTTTCTGTTTTCTCGTCGTCCCTCTCCTCTTCAATTCCCTTTCCTATTTTTTCTTCAATTTTCTTCCCTATCTTTTCTTCTTGTTTCCTTTCTCATTTCATCTCCTCGCTCTTCTCTCCTTCCCCCAGTTATTCACTTTTCCTCCTTCTTTTCTCATCTTTCTTCAATTTTTTTTTCCTTTCTGCTTCTGTTTTTTCCCTCTTCTTTCCATTTTCCTACCTTTTCCTCTCCTTCCCTCTTCCCCTTCCCTTTTCTTCTCCCCTCCTTCTCCTACTGCTCCACCCTCTACTGTTTTCTCCCCTCTCCTCTTCTTTTCTCCTCCGCTCTTCGCCTTGTCACTCATCCTCTGTGGCAATTAGTGGTTCCTTTGAAACAGACGCATGTATTCCCACCCATCCCTCTCCCCCTCCCCCACGTATCTCCCTCCCTCCCTCCCTCCCTCCCACCTCTCTCTTCCTCCTCTACCTCTCCTCCTCCTATCCCCACCTCTCTCCCTCCCCCTCATGTCTCTCCTTCTACCATCTCTCCCTGCCACCCTCCCTCCAACTTCTCACCGCCTCACCCCCCATACACATATTATTCTCCCCACTGTTCCTACTTTCCTCCCTCCCCTCGCCCGACAGTAACCTCACCCCACCTCTCATCTCCCCCTCTCCCACGCAGCACCTCCTCCCCATCTAACCCTACACCTCCTCAATCTCATCCTTCGCTCCCATCCTTCTACGTACATCCCACTCCTTATCCCCACCTCTCTTTCTTACCTTCATCCCCTCCCTTCTTACCACCGTCCCTTCTACCTACCTCCCTATTTCCCCCCCTACAGAGCCCCCTCTTCCTTGAACCCATCTGATTTTACCTCCACCCTGCCCCCTACCCATTCCTTCACGTCAAATTCAAACCTCCACCCTCTATTAGCTAAACCCCACCCTCACTATCCACCCATCCACACCCATCACTCCCCCCGCACACTTATTTCCCTACTCCCGCCCTGCCTACCTAACTCTAACACTCCCCTTCCCCACCTTACCTCACCCACCACACTACCCACTACAACTCCCCACCCACCGAATGAACCCCTCTCACTCCCCCCCTCCCCTTCCAACCCCTTTCATTCCCTCACCGACAACACCCCACCACAAACCCTTCCCCCCTCCCCTCCCCATGCTCTCTCACTCACTCACCCCTTTGATCACTTTCCACTTCCCTTGTCATCCATTCCTTCCACCTACCTTCTTGATTTGAGGAACGTCTCTCTCTCTCTCTCTCTCTCTCTCTCTCTCTCTCTCTCTCACTCTCACTCTCTCTCTCTCTCCATTCCCATTTTTCCAGAACTCTTTCATCATTCATATTTCCTGTGCCGATTTTCCGCCTCTCTCTCTCTCTCTCTCTCTCTCTCTCTCTCTCTCTCTCTCTCTCTCTCTCTCTCTCCTCTCAATCCTCAATTCTCATTTCCCCTGAATTCTTTCATCGTTCATATTTCCTGTACCGATTTTCCGTTTCTCTCTCTCTCTCTCTCTCTCTCTCTCTCTCTCTCTCTCTTACATTTTATCACCTTTCTTTATTAACTCCCACGGCCTCTCCCTCATCTTATACTTCACGCCGCCTAAGTGAGTCATATAAACTCGAGTGTTAATATTTGTACCATTAAATTTCCTAGACAACTATATACTTCAATTCCAGCTGAGGGAAGATGGCGATATTGAGCTAAGTGGGTCATAGGAGCTTGAGTTATTTTTTTTCCCTTCCCACTAGTGCTGGAGAGGGACGCCTTCACGTGGTGGCACCGATAGGACTGGGTGGTGGAACTGCCCGGTTATACAAACGTCCCTCAATCCCCTCCCTATCCCCAGAGAGGAGGATGGTGAATTGCAGAATAGGGGCAACTTTGGCCTGCAGTCAACTGGGTTCACGTTCTGAAGAGCCAGGAAGTGCATCTACTACAACTACTACTACTACCATCACCACCACCATAATCACCACTCCTATTACTACTATTACCACCACCAATACCACTACTAATGCTATTAATTCTATTACCCTTTCCAGTTTTTGACTCATCGAATTCCCTGCTACCTTATTCCATCTTCACACAGTTCAGTGCTCCTTCATCTCCCCCTTCCTCTTTTTCTCTCGATCTACCTTTCGCCCTATTCGCTCCCCTTGTTCATTTATTTCCCTCTTCCCTCTCTTCTCTTTGCTCTCACTTACTGCCCCTTCCTCTTTTTTCCTTTGTACTACACTCACTCACTGCCCTCCTTCTCTCTCTCCCTCTCTCTCTCTACATTATTCAGGCCAACATCAGTAGATTTGTTCCAAGAGAGAAAAATCCCTGCAGGCAAGGACTTCAAAAACTCGAGTCAATCCAGCACTCAGAGGCTTCAAACACTATATCGAGTCAGTCTTTCTCTTTTATCAGTACACCTTAGAATTTAGGAATATATTTAGGCTAACATCTGACGTTTTTATTCTGCCGAGATAGTCTAGTAGAGAAAAGATTTACAGTAAGTGCTTCCAGTCCTTCGTTTCTCATCCCTCTCAGAACGAAAAATATCCCAAAAGCTAAATTTTATCGTCTTGGGAAACATACATAAAATATACGAGGCTTTATCGATAAACAAGGTGGTTCATACATAGCGCTTCCCTTCTAATCCCCTGTGTGATTTCTCGTGTGTTGCGGGAACGGCTGTTAGCGTTGTCAATGTTTACCCTGCATCACTCCTTCATTTTCTAATCCCACTGCCACACCCACGCCCACATCAGCAGATTGAGCCGTCCCCACGAACAAAATACCCCTAGGTGAGTTTCGAGAGGAGCGCTATTTAGAGATCACCCTATTTTATTATTATTATTATTATTATTATTATTATTAACAGGAGGAGCTTTCAATTATTCCATCGTGAAGGAGGAAGTGTACGTGTGAAGTTTACACACACACACACACACACACACACACACACACACACACACACACACACACATACTCTATATCTGTAAGTCTATCTACCCATCTATCTACGTCTATCTATCCAGTGGTGAGGAGACTAATGCAAGAGTGAAAGGAAGGGGAACAAGCTTATGATAGTGTGTGTGTGTGTGTGTGTGTGTGTGTGTGTGTGTGTGTGTGTGTGTGTGTGTGTGTGTGTGTGTGTGTGTGTGTGTGTGTGTGTGTGTGTGTGTGTGTGTGTGTGTGTGTGTGTGTGTGAGAGAGAGAGAGAGAGAGAGAGAGAGAGAGAGAGAGAGAGAGAGAGAGAGAGAGAGAGAGAGAGAGAGAAATAAGTAACACAGACAAATGATAAAGATGATACAGACCTTGAGCCAAACAAGGGAGATCATTCTGACATTCAAGAGAGACTGGGAGAGAGGATGGTACTGAACAAGGCATTGGATATTACGTAACGCCTCTTCCTAAGCGATTTATTCTGCACATTTTACCTCAATATAAAGGACACAGGAGATTTCTGAACACCTCTCGATATAAAGTGCACAGATGATTTCTCAATACCTCTTCTTTAGTGATTCATTCTGCACATTACGCCTCAATATCAAGTGCACAGATTTCTGAACATCCCTTCCTTAGCGATTTATTTTGCACTTGACACCTCCGTATTTTCTTGTATGTTCCTGGTGCAAAATATGAATGATATAAAAACGAAATAAGTGGCATACGAAATAAGGTGCAAAATACAAAATAAGTTGCACAGGAAGAGGTGTTACGAATCTAGGAGTGAAAATGTAACAACATTAGAGAGCTGTGATGTACTCTGCTAATCCCTTCAATCCTTTAATCCTTTCAGCCTCAGAGCCCTCCCTTAGAGAGGGGATTTGTTACGTTCTCTCTCTCTCTCTCTCTCTCTCTCTCTCTCCCCATCGTCAAAGCCTCACCCAAAACTATATTCTTTTTACTTTCTCTTGACCAAAAATGACAATCTCTTCATCTTGAGTGCTGAGTTGTAATAATAAAGTAACGTCTGAATAGGATGCTAGTCACGAAAAAGTGTAACTGATGTTGAGCTGTGGCACTGTCTTTTTCTGCCACTGAGATATGTGAAATACCGTAAGCTGCAAACGGACGACAATCTGGGCCAAGGTAAGGTGAAAGAACTACAGCATGAATAAATTACAAGATACGTAATTGGAATAAATGTTAAAAAGGCCGGGCAAAAAGTGTGCATAATCTTACAAGAAAATTAGGTGTCTGATATATGAATTTAGATGAGGCGGAACCTATACGCGTCTCACTCTAAGTTGATTTAAAATTGCCATCTCTCCAGGTTGAATGCCAAGTTGTAAAAATGTACCCACACTAGAAAATAGCGCTAGTCACGAAGAAGTGGTATGGAAAGGATATAGAACTTCAGCACTGTCTTATTCTTCCAGTGACCTACGTGATATATGCTGCCAAAGGACGAAAAACTGGGCCAAGTTAAGGTAAAACGAGTATAGAAATGAATGTGTAATAACATGACGGTGACGTGATATACTGTTGATGGAAAGAGGTACGAGTATACCAAAGTAGAGGTAAAGCCTAAATGGATAAGATTTTGAGAGAGAGAGAGAGAGAGAGAGAGAGAGAGAGTAGAGCTTTAGAATATTCCCTGGCTAATATCTTGTGTTTGGGAGGAGATGGAAACAAGAGTTGGATGTGAATAATATATGGGTGACGAGATGTACTGCAGGAGGGAGGTAGGACACAGTTATAGCGAGATATTAACCCGTGAGAATATTCACCTTTTAGCACCTGGTTGCAGACAGACGGGTGGTAGTAGTAGTAGTAGTAGTAGTAGTAGTAGTAGTGGTGGTGGTGGTAGTAGTAGTAGTAGTAGTGGTAATTGCTGTCGCAGTCCCACATTCATCTGAGTGTAAACTGGACAGCATAACCAGTCAGTGAAGCAGCCCTGTTATATCGGTGCCACCACGTCAAGCCGTCCCTCCACCACCAAACAGGAGTGAGTATGACCCTCCAGCACCGAGAAGGGGCCGGCAAAAGTGAAATAAAACCATCGTAATAAAAATCCATCGTAAGTGAGGTCTAGTGGTATTAAAGGAATGTGCAGGACAAATTCTAAACTCCAAGAAGTAGAGAGAAGGTGAAGGGGTTGGAAATTATACACCTAGGGATCGTAAAATACATTCGATGGTTTGACAGGTTAGGGAGGAGATGTAGATGTAAACACAGTAGGACGAATAAGGTCAATATGAGTGTGTGTTATAATAGTATACCCACAATGGAGAAAATGGGATATGAAAGATGAAGTTAAAGGTAATGTGCATCAGTAGTGGAGGGGAAATGAGGAGGAGGAGGAGAGGGAGACAGAGAGACGTGGGATGGGATCAGTGGGTATTTGAATTATATTAGTGTAAGCAGGGTAGTGCAGTAAAAAATCTTATAATCAGTTTTGGGAGAGAGAGAGAGAGAGAGAGAGAGAGAGAGAGAGAGAGAGAGAACTACACACAGGACCAATTATTCAGAGCCAACACTCACAGCGTCAGATCCAGCACAAAACATCCAACACGCATAAGCAAATGCACACACACACACACACACACACACACACACACACACACACACACACACCTCCCACGCAGAATCCTCTCTCTCTCTCTCTCTCTCTCAGTCAACCCTCACACCCACTTCTGACAAGGTTTGCGAAGTCAGTACGAAATTTCGACACCAGGCGCGAAACATTTAGCGTGTGTGTGTGTGTGTGTGTGTGTGTGTGTGTGTGTGTGTGTGTGTGTGTGTGTGTGTGAGAAAGGCAAAAACATAGACAGACATAAGCGCCAAGCCAAACAAGCAATGCAATAATGCAGACAGAAATGCAAAGAGAGAGATACAGAATGCAATAAGAGTGACAGAAACGCAAGGACCGAGTAACAGAAAGCAGCAAGGGAGAGAGAGAGAAATGCAGAGACAGAGAAACAGAGAGGGGTAAGAGAGACAGAAATGTACTGAAGACAGAAAAACAGAAAACAAGAGGTCAGAAATGCACAGAGAGAGAAAGAGAGAGGCGTAAGCTAAGGGAAATGAACACAGGGATACAGAATCCAGTAACACAGAGAGAAATGCAAAGACAGAGACGGAGAAAGCACTTGATAGACAGAAAGGCAGAGACACAGAACGCAGGGAGAAACAGCGGAGGCAAAGTTGTTGAGACCTGGCCCCGCTAAAGTCCGGGGCAACTCAACTCTCGAACATTTCATACCCTGTCAGTCTGTGGGTTACTAAAATACACAAGAGCGTGCGAGTTGGTGCTGGCGAGGTGAAGGTGAGGCAGGCCGAGGAGGAGATGGAGGAGGAGGAGGACGTGGAGGAGGATAATGACGGTGACGATGACGAGGAGGAGAGGAGGAGGAACGAAGTGGATAAAAAACGGTGACCGAAGGGGAAGAAGAGTTAGAACAAGAACATTTTAAAGACTGAAAGATAAATTAAGATAAAGGTAGACTGTAACAATCCTTCGTTCATTTTCAGAACAATACGTGCCGTAAGGGGGCGGATGCTTTTTTGGGAGGGTGTACAAGTCACGATAATAATAAAACACACACACACACAAAACCGACAATCACCACAATCAGAGTATACGAATTTAAGTCCAAAGTAAACGACACAGAAACACGAAGGTAACAAACACCAAACACACACGCAGACCAGACAAGAGTATTTGCAAAGAATAATGGTGACAAAAACTGCACATTAACTCTGGCTTAGACACACACACACACACACACACACACACACACACATACACACACACACACACACACACACACATACACACACACACGCACACACACACACACACACATTCCCTCACCCCTTCCTCCTTCCTGTATACCCTTTCTACCTCCCTTTTCTTTATTTCCCCCTCTTTCTTCCCATCTGCTCTTCCCTACTCCATTTCTTCTTCCCTGCCCTCCTCCTCCTTTCCTTCTTTCCCTCTCCCCTCCGCCTATTCCTCTCTCTCATCCTTCACCTTCCTCCCTGCCCACCTCTCCTCCACACTTTCTCGCTCTCCTTCCCTTTCTTCATCCCTCTTCTCTTCCAGTCTTTCTCCTTCCCTCATTCTTTTTCCCTTCTTCCTCTTCCTCCTCCCCTCTTTTCCTCCCTCCAGTTCCTCCCTCCCCTGAGAGTAGTTTGTCTGTGTCTAACCTGCATTTTTAACCCGTTTATGTATTTTTAATTCGACCAGCCGCTGTGTGTGTGTGTGTGTGTGTGTGTGTGTGTGTGTGTGTGTGTGTGTGTGTGTGTGTGTGTGTGTGTAAATACATTTCTTGGACTGCTTTCAATTTTCCGCCGCAGTTCAGGTAGTTTTGCATATTCTCGTTACATATCATTTTTCCGAGTTTTCTCCTCCTTCTCTTCGTGCTCCTGCTCCTCCTCCATTATTTAAGTCCTTCCTACTCTCTCTCTCTCTCTCTCTCAACTCTTTCCTGTACTGAATATAATAGTCTGTGTGTGTGTGTGTGTGTGGGGGGGGATTGGCATGGATATATAACTGGCTTTTAGACACTGAATGCACAACGATTCCAAAGCGGCTCTCCAATTCTCATTTATGTGCAGTGTTTGGCTCCATAATAACACACGCAGGCAAACATACAAGAAATATGAGCAGAGAGATGCCCAAATAATTCAGATGATCATAAGTATACACACAGTAAGCTGACAGAAGGGGAAATAAGTGGATTTTCAGTTCATAGGTAAACATACGGTACAAACATATAATTTACTGTATACACACACACACACACACACACACACACACACACACACACACACACACACACACACACACACATGTACCCATATAGTATATATATAAAAGGTTAACGGGGGTGGGGGGCCTGTGGGTAGTGTGTGGGCGTACGCGCTGCCATCTCAAGGCACTGTAGTGAAATTTGCTAAGCAACCAGAAAAGCTGACCTAAGGCACCCTAGCCCTGAGTCCTGCTTCACACAGGGGTGACGGAGTTCAGCATTCATCAAATTTATATACGGAGGCGAACCGACTTCTGTATTTGACAGAGCCTTCACAAAGATGAAATCGCTTTATTTCTGGGTCAATAAAAACTTCCCCGAAAACTTCCATCATAGGTTCCACAACAGTTTGTCTCATGGACATGGAGGAAGGGAGGAGTAGAGAATAGAGGAGAAGAAGAGACAGCGATGTGAGAAGAGAAGTGAAATATGAAAAAAAGAATTCCACACAGAGGTGACAGGGAAGAGGGACAAACAGACAAGACAGATAGATGGAACGCAGAGAAGAGTTGAAAGTAACAAGACAGAGGGAGACAGGAGAGAGCAGGGAAAACATAAGAGGGAAGTGAAAAGTACACGAAAGAAGTGCTGCAGTAGGACATAAAAGGGAAAATGGATAAACAACAGACACACAGACAGAGGGAGAGGTAGTGTTAACAGCCTAACCCCTAACAGCTGTCAAAACAAGGCCTCACATTGTCAACAGCCGGGATGAACATGGTAAGGTAGGTCGAGGCTAACTAATCCGGTTGTATACATGCGATGGGCGGGGCAGGGGGAGGCAGGAGGCAGGAAAAGGTGAGAGGTCAGTGTAGTCTGGTTTTGTCTCCCCGTCTCTCTCCCCCTCTTTCTTGCCCTCACCTGGTCTAATCAGCTGGCACAGGTGTATTTCTGGCACGCCCTTCAGCCCCCCCCCTCACTCTCCCCTCGCTCTCTCTCCCCTCACTTTGCCTGGTTCCCCTGCTGCCTTGCCTTTTATTCTCTCTCTCTCTCTCTCTCGCTCTCTCTCTCTCTCTCTCTCTGGGTCTACGCATTCCTATTTTTTTTTTTTTACTTTCATACCTAACTTCTCCATCTCTATCCTAGCTGCAACTCTCCTTTCTTTCTTTCTTGCCAGCAGTTTCCCCCCTTCTCTTCCATCACTTTCTCTCTTCCCTTCCTTGCCTCTCTTTATATCTCCTTTCTCACCACTTTCTTTAATTCTTTACCACCTCCGCTTTCTGCTTCTCCCTCCTGTTTCTCCCTTTCTCCTCTCTACCTCTCCCTTTTTATTCTTCCTTTCCCTACACTTCCTCTCACCTCTCCCTTCCTTCATCCATCACTTCCCTATCCTTTCTCTCCTTTGTCCATCTCTCTCCTATACCCATTTCTTCATACACTTCCCTTCCCTTTCATCTCTCGTTTCCTTTCCCTTCCCATCTTTCTCTCTCCTACCTCAGTTTTCCCTCTCTTACCCATTACCCTCATCTTACCTCTTGTTTTCCTCTCTCTCCATGACACCATAATCCTTTCTCATATGTCTTTCTTTCCCCTCACTATTCCTTCTCCCTTCCTTTCTCTTTATTGTCACTTAACTCCCCCCCCCTCTCTCTCTCTCTCTCTCTTTCCCTTCCTTTCCCCTCCCCTCTTGCTCCTCCCTGCCCTCTTCCCTCCCTCTCGTTCCCCTAAGTGTTTCCCCTCAGAGGATTAACACACCTGTTTTTCTTCATTCTCTCTCTGTCTCTCTCTCTCTCACGCTTACTCTGCCTTGCGCAAACTAACTCAGCGTAAACCAACTTATGTTAACCTGATCCTCCAATTTCACCAAACAAGGTCAAATTCCACCCGTGCAACTCTGCTTACTTAGATTTAGCCTCACATGACCTACCTCAACCTCACCTAACCTAATTTAACTCCCTGAGTCCCGGTGGCGTCGTTTGAGCTTAATATCGATGCTAAGAGACGATTACATTCAAAGTGAACCCCGTGGACTTTAGGATGAAGTTTCCCTCCTCCTCCTCCACCTACAGTCCACCATCCTCCTTTCGGGGTACATGGAGAGAACTGAGGGACGTTTTTATGACTGGGTAATAAAATCGTCAAGAACTGGAAATGATAAAATTAAAAAGATGTCCCCGTGCTCAGTGGGTTAATATGACCTACCTTAACCCAGCTTAACCTACCTTAACCTAATTTAACCAAACAACCTTGCCGGACCTAACGCAACCTTACCTATACTAAGGCTATCTCACCTGACCTGACCTGTTTCCTAATCTGAACCAATCTAACAAGACAACCTAGATCAACCTGCCTAACCTAACCAAATCTAACCTAGACCTACCTTAACCAAACCTACAGAACGCAAAACAAAACAAAACAAACCTGACCCTGTACAGTCCAATCTAACTTCATTTTAGCTTCCTCCTCCTCCTCCTCTCACTCCCTTCCCCCGCCTTCCACCAGTAAATCCTATGTATTCTCTTCCTTCTCTATCTCACGCCTAACCACCCCTTTCTCCCCTTCTCTCTCTCCCTCCCCATCATCCTCTATTTTCCTTTCCAAATCCCCTCTCCCTTCCCCTCCCTTTTACCAACCTGTCATCTTCCTAACTTACACCTTTCAAACATATGTTATTTTCACTCTCTCCCTTCCCCTCTAACTAACTTTGACTCTCTCTCTCTCTCTCTCTCTTTCTCACGTAATATTCCAACCTGCTCCCTCCCCCTCACAAGCTCTCACAACCTTTTCCTCCTCCCTTACTGTGGAACTCCCCTCTTGCACCCCTCCCCTCCCCTCACTCTTTCCCCTCCCTCACACACTCATACCTCCATCCCCTTTTCTCCAACCCTCTCCCCCTCATCTCACTCCTCTTTCACACCCAAAGCCTATTTCTATTCCTCTTCCTTCTCTTCCTCTACTATCACCCACCCTACTCCCCCACCCACCCACCCACACACTCTTCCATCCCCTCCAATCCATCTCTCCACCCATCACACCCATTTACCAAACATCTATTTTCTCCCAACCCCACCCTTCGTCTCCCCTCCTCTCACATACACTCCCCAAACATCTCTCCTCGTCTCTCAACCCTCTCCCTCCCCTCCCTACCTCTCATCCCTCACCCCCACTCCAAAAACATCTCTCCTTTACACTTTATCCTCCCCTACCTCCCCCCACCCCCCACCCCTCACACCCACTTCCCAAATATCTCCCCTCTCCCCTCTACGTCCCCCTACCCCTCCCCTCACCTGCCCTCCCATTCACCTTTGCTTCCTCACCTGTAATCAAGAAATAAGGGAACCGGAGGGAGGGTGAAGGTAGGTTTAGGAAGGGAGGGGAGAGGGAGTGAGAGAGAAGAGAAGAGAAGAGAAGAGAGGAGAGGAAGGGATGAAACGGGAAAGTGAAGGAAAGGAAAGGGAGGGAGAGGGGAAAGGAAGAGTGGAGAGGAAAGTGACGGAGAGAGGGAGTGAAAGGGAAGAAAAGAGAGGACAGGAAGGGAAAGGACGAGAAAGTGAAGGAAAGGAAAGGGAGGGGGAGGGGGAAGGAAGAAGGAGAGAGGATGGGGAGGAGAAAGAAAGAAAAAGAGAGGAATGGAATAGACAGGAGAGTGTGAAGGAACAGGTGGGAAGACGGCTAGACAGACAAAAGAAAAGGAAGAAAGATAAAGGGGAGGGGGACGAAAATAGTACACAGGGAAAAACTGGATGGAAAGAGAGGGAGTGAGATAGCGGAAAATAAAGAAAGGGGAAATGGATAAAGAAATGGTAGAAAAGAAGAAGACAATGGGAAGAGAAGCAGAGAGAGAGAGAGAGAGAGAGGAGTAAAAAAGGAAGAGGATGGGGAAGGAAGGGAAAGGATGAAGAAGGAGGGGAGGGGAAGAAAAAGGGCAGGCGATTAAGTGAAAGGAAGGGAGAGGAAAAGGAAGAAGGAAAGGGTGGGAGGGAAAGTGAAAGGAAGTAGCAAGGAAGGAAGATGCGGAAGGGAGAAGATGAGGGAGCAAGTGAGAGGAAGTGAAGGGAAGGGAGAGGAAAAGAAAGGATGGACAGTGGAAGAGGAAGGAAGAGAAAAGAAAAGATAGGAGGGAGTGAGGAGGAGGAGGAAAGGAGAGGAAGAGGAAAGAAGGGAGAGGAAAATGAAGGAAGAGAGAGAAGGTAAAACGGAGGTGAGTATTAGCTTCCTCACCTGTAATCAAGGCCATCAGGTAGGGTGCCGTGCCTGCCATGAGAGAGAGAGAGAGAGAGAGAGAGAGAGAGAGAGAGAGAGAGAGAGAGAGAGAGAGAGACCAACCCATATCTCACACTCATTTTAACACTACATCACAATTATTACAAATCCACACATCATCCTTACACCTCACAACTAGTAAATAAATTAAAAAAAATGTTCCACCCACAAATACTTCAATTACATATACACCCACTGGCCCATCAACGTTCTACTCTTATAAACGTTTATATCAGGAACGTTGAGAGGGATATATGTTTGTCAGGCATATATATTTCAGGTTCGTTCATCAGTGTTTATCATCTCTTCCTTCCGTTTTTTTCCTAGCTTGTGTATCTAGCCTCGCACTTACATCCTTTTATCTTATATCAGGAACGTTTGCATGTGTAGACGTTTTCTGGGACGTTAGTTTTCCTCTATTCTTGCTAACATTAACGATTTTACTCAGTTTAGAGGGAGATATCTTGTTGTGAATGGCTTGAGGTATTTCATTTATTTTTTACCTTTTTTTTATTATTTCTGCTTTCACTAAACGACATCCGTAACTAAGGTGAGATGTCCTGAGGAAAGGGGGATTTTCTTGAACCTAGGCGAGATGTCTTGAGAAAAAGGGGGAATAACGAAGGCTGTATCTACTCCCTTTAACTAGAAAAGTCATTAGTCTGGTAATAAATGAAAAATGAAAATAAATAAAGGAGGCTGATAAAGGTTACATGTTACTCCTTCAAATTCCAAAACTTAATCACCAGGAAAATAAAAATAATGTGGAGGGAGAGAGAAAAAAATAAGAAAAAATTACATATACTTCACGTGATTTTTTTTTTTTTTGCCTATATTTATCGTTGTTTCTCTTTTTTTTTTTTCCAATCGCTTATTTGTTCTATTGTTGTTTCCTTACAGTGAGAAGCCAGGGGATGTATACAATCTCTCTCTCTCTCTCTCTCTCTCTCTCTCCCTGCTGTATAATCCCTCTCTATAGCTTAACCATAAGAGGAAGTGTTTCTATTCTCTCTCTCTCTCTCTCTCTCTCTCTCTCTCTCTCTCTCTCTCACTCTCTCTCTAATAGGGGGTCGGCACGAAGGCAGGAGTAAGACGAGTGCTCAACTACCCGTAGCGCTTGTTACGAGGGCTGAAGAAGGCTTACATGCACAATTAGAGAGCAGTGCAAGGGAGGGAGGAAAGAGAGGGGGGAGAAAAAAAAAAAAGAGGAATGGAGGAAGAAGAAAAGGGGAAAAGGAAATAATGAAGAAGGGGGAAGAGGGAGAGAAAGAAAGAAAATAAAGAGAAAGTGAGGAAGAAAGAGGAAAGGTGGAAGAGGAAATAAAAAGGGATAAGGAAATATATTTTGGAAAGGTAGGAGAAGAGAGGAAAGCTACTGAATGGGGAAAGGAAGGAAGAGGAAGACAGAGAGTGGAAAAAGAGGGGAGGGATTAGGGAAGTGGAAGAAAGAAAGGAAAAATGAGGACAAGAGAATAAAGAGTGAGGATGAGAAGACATACAGATACAGGGAGGAAGAGGAAGAACAAAGGAAGGGGATGGAAGAGGAAGAGAAGGGGAGGAGGGACTAAGAAGAAGGGAGAGGGTTGAGGAAAGAGAAATGCAAGGGGAAGAAGATGGGTGACGAGGAGGAACAGAAAGACAGAGAGCAACGGAGGAGAAAAGGGGAGTAAGAGATAAAAGGAAAGGGAGATGGTATGGGTAGGATTACAGTAAGAGGAAGTGCAGAAGGTTTACATGCAAAATTAGAGAGTGACTGCAAGACGGGATTGAAGGAGAGAGAGAGAGAGAGGGGGGGGAAGACAAGTACAGGAAAAGAATATGAGGAATACTTTGGAAGGAAGAAAGGGAGGGGGAAGACAAAGAGAAAGGGAGAGGAGAAAGATTAAGAATGGAGGAGGAATACACAGGAATACACAGGAGGAGGAGGAGGAGGAGGAGGAGGAGGAGGAGGAGGGAGCAAACTTATAAAGAACAAAGGGGGAAGAAGACGGGAGGGGAAAATTAAGGGGAATAACAGGAATGTGTGTGTGTGTGTGTGTGTGTGTGTGTGTGTGTGTGTGTGTGTGTGTGTGTGTGTGTGTGTGTGTGTGTGTGTGTGTGTGTGTGTGTGTGTGTAAGCATACTTTCACTGCCATCTCCTTAGACTCCAAGAATATATATCACAGTCATTGGCTCCTCTATAACGAAAGGCCTCAAAATGGTAAGTGGGTCTGGCGCTGTTTTTATTTTCCTTTTGTGAGCCTAATTCTCCAGGCAAGAATGTTTGCGTGTATTTGTGTATTTATGGAACTCTTTTTGTCTGTCTGTCTGTCTGTCTGTCTGTCTGTCTCTCTCTCTCTCTCTCTCTCTCTCTCTCTCTCTCTCAAGCAGGCCCCATATTAGTGCAGCAACTCAATTATGTCGCTCTCGTTAGGTGTGGGAGTGACTGTGGTTGGAGGTCTGATCACGTCCCTGGGCCTTACCGTCACGCGCCTCTCAATTAAACTTTGAAAATCCCCGCCGTCTGAGAGAGAGAGAGAGAGAGAGAGAGAGAGAGAGAGAGTGAATGTGTCTGTCAGAGATGGGGATAGAGTGGTGGGAGGAAGGAAGAGAGAGAAAGAGATCTGTGTTCCTATAGGTCTTTTATTTTAACTTGGCTCAAATTTTCGTTCCTTTGCAGCCTACTTCATGTGGTTCAATGGCAGAAAAAGACAATACTACTGCTCATCATTTTCAAAGCACTTCTTCGTTACTAGCATCATGTTCTAGTGTTTAACGTTATAAGAGTCGAGCGCGCGCGCGCACACACACACACACACACACACACACACACACACACACACACACACACACACACACACACACTCCGGTTTTAAATCCTTTTCGTTCAGCATCAGCCGTCTGATTCTCTCTCTCTCTCTCTCTCTCTCTCTCTCTCTCTCTCTCTCTCTCTCTCTCTCTCTCTCTCTCTCTCTCTCTCTCTCTCATCCCGTGCCACACTTCATTTCCAGCCTTCCCTCTAATTCTAATACGATTTTCTCCTCGTTTTCACATTCTCTCTCTCTCCCTCTCTCTCTCTCTCTCTCATCACCATTTTCCTTTCTTTATCACTTTCTTTCTTTACACCTTCATTTCTCCTCTCTCTCTTTCACACTACTCTTGTATCTTCCTCTCCATCTTTCCCTACCCGTATACCCCTACCTGATCTCCCTCCTCCCCTCTCCTCTTTCTCTTCTTACTTCTTTTTTCTTCATCCCTTCCTTCACCTCCATCTCCTTTCTCCCATTCCTATCAATTCCTTTTCCTTACACACTTTCCTCCGATATCCTCCACTCCTTACCTTCCCCCCCTTTCCTTCTCTCTCTCTCTTTCTCTCTCCATCTTAGCTTACTGGAAGAACTGATGACTTAAGCAGAACTTGGGAAATCCATTTTGCGAGGGAGAGAGAGAGAGAGAGAGAGAGAGAGAGAGACAGACAGACAGACAGACAGACAGAGACGACCTCCCGACCACTATCCCTTTTGGACAGATACCGCCTTCCATTTCAACCTTGCTTCTATTTCAGTTCATCCCTTACTCCAATCTTCCTCCAATTTCCATCTGGCTACCACCATCCACTCTTACTTAGGTTCCCAGACACCTGCCGTACTGAAGGTGTTAATGAGACTACACCCAACGCCTCTATTCCCAAAATTTTAGACAGGCGAAAAAAAAATCGTGTGGTGGAAGAAACAGAATTTTAAAATATCCCCCTGAAGGTAATAAAAAATAATGAACGAATAATGAAGGGACAACCTATTAACTTACATATCTATTGTATCTATTATTTATTTACAGATTTATTTAGGCACTTACAGATTTATTTAGGTATTTATTTAGGGAGAGGGAGGGGTAGACCGAGGATGGGGTGTAGGGATGGAGTTGAGAGGTATATGAGGGAGGGGGGGTG
>NC_137007.1:33276212-33286212 GCF_032717465.1 Coenobita brevimanus | reverse complement strand
AAATCTATTTCTAAACACACACACACACACACACACACACACACACACACACACACACACACACACACACACATTTCCGTCCAGGCCTATCATGCATGACTTAAGCCTCTCTGTTGCTGTCTGGGTTTGTGATTCTACCATCCTTCTTTACATGTTTTCCAAAATATATACAAATAGCACAGTTTCCTCTCTAATAATAATAATAATAATAATAATAATAATAATAGTAATAATAATAATAATAGTAATAATAATAATAATAATAGTAGTGATACTAATAATAATAACAGTACCGGTGGTAGTAGTAGTAGTAGCAGTAGTAGTAAATAATAAAAATAAAATAATAATAACAATAATAATAATGAGTAATAGTACTTCTACCACTACTACTACTAACTAATAATAATAATAATAATAATAATAATAATAATAATGGTAGCAGTAGTTGTGGTAGTAGTAACAATAATAATAATGATAATCAAAACAACAGAATATTAACTGTCACATTCAGTTAACCCTTTCCCTAAGACAGCGTATTTCTTATAAGTCAGACGATTTCCCATTACCACCTGACGATTGTAAGGTAGACGAACATCTTAGAGGAAGGAGGGAAGGAAGAAGATGCAGAAGAAAAGAGGAGAAGATCGGAAGGGAAGAAGGAGGGACAGGAAAGGAGAGGAAAAATGAGGCAGGGAGTGAAGAGGGAAAAAAACACTATAGGAAGGGAATGGGAAGAGGAAAGGGTCGGGAAGGAAAAAGAGACGATGAAAAGGAAGGAAGGAAGGATGGAAGGGAGAGAGAGAGAGAGAGAGAGAGAGAGAGAGAGAGAGAGTGGAAATCCAATGCGGGACGTCAACCATACCAAAAAAAAAAAAAAAAAATACTGTACTGAACGAAGCATTTTGAGACAGCGCAAAAGTTTATAATAATCCCCAGTAAAATCCGAAAAAAAAAAAGAATCGTTCAAAAATGCAAACGGAACTCAAAATATATGGCTCACTTTTTAAAATAAGTTTACCGTAGCATAATTTTTTTGGCTTACCTGACTATAAAGGGATGGTGATCAATAAAAACGCTAATTGGAGTACTCACCTGTAAAGAGAGAGAGAGAAAAAATTGGGATTAAAAATATATATGGAACAACGGAAAAATTATTAGGTAAAATTCATGATTAAAGAGAGAGAGAGAGAGAGAGAGAGAGAGAGAGAGAAGCTGTAGGGTGAGGGGGACTAATGAAAGCCAAATCTATAAAGCCGAATAAAATCGTCTGGATAGAAAAAAATATAAAGGAAAAAGACGTTCTCGGGTTGAAGGAGTTAATGGGCTGTGACAGGTGATAAAAATGAAGTAACCAGGTGAGAGCTAAGAAAGACAAGATGAAGTCGGTGAAGAAAAATGAAGAGGCATAATAACTCGGAGGAAAATCCATGAAGAGAAAGGAAGAGGCATAATAACTTAGAAGAAAAATCGATGAAGAAAATGGAAGAAGCAAAATAACTCAAGATGAAGACAGTCGGTGAAGAATAAAGGAAGACGCATAATAAACGAAGAAATATCGCCTGAGGAGCAAGAATTCAACCACATGTTACCCTTAGTCGCTTCAACCCGACGACCTCATCTTAATTCTAAACCCGCTGCCCCCAGACGATTTTTATTCACTGTTGGAAATCCCTCTGTTACTGAAGGGGTTAATCAAAGGCTATGTCCAACCCCTCCAGTTCCAAACATCTTTCCCAGGCTGAATTAAATCAA
Source organism: Coenobita brevimanus (assembly GCF_032717465.1). Classification (NCBI taxonomy): domain Eukaryota; kingdom Metazoa; phylum Arthropoda; class Malacostraca; order Decapoda; family Coenobitidae; genus Coenobita; species Coenobita brevimanus. Next base: position 33,284,460 of record NC_137007.1, on the reverse strand, counting down.
TCTAAGTTGCAGGATAAAAGATATATATGGTCGTAGTGAAGGAGTTAGGTTACACGACTGGTCAGTGCTAAAATACTTAACCCTCCAGCCCGATCTCTTTATTATTATTATTATTATTATTATTAGTGCTAATTACTCAAAACTTCATTCAACTTACAAAAAAACCCTCGTGATGTTGGGATTTTCTATGTTACTAGGGCTATACCTAACACCTCCGGCTGGAAAAGCCTCCCGCCAGCTGATTAAAATCGTATGGTGTCAGCAAGAGTAAATCAATTAAGAAAGACGTCGCCAGATTCCAGTGATTTAAGCCTTCATTCAAAAGACGTCATTACTTCCGCCAAGGAGGTTATGTTTTTGGCTCGGGTTGTTTTCCTGTCTACCCGCCCGTCCCTGGAAAAACTACTGGATAACCCTGCATTAAATCTGAAGTACTGGAAGATCACTGAAGGAACATGGGATTAAACTGGAGGCAAAAATAAATTAATAAATAAAGATGACGGTCATTACAATATCAAAATCATCAAATTCTTCACATCACACGAACGAAACGAGATCAAGACATGGGACCTCGACCTCATATATATGTTTGTTTTTTTTTTCCAGAAAGCCCTTTTATTTCCCATTATCGTCTGCCTTGGTGGAGGTACATGCTCTTCTGAGTGTTTTTGTTTCTACAATTATCTTGCCATCTAAATAATTTTCTTTGGCTTGAGAAGCTTTTCAGAATGGAAGGGTTAAATACTACTTTCAATTATGCTTTAGGTGCCAGGGAGCTCTTCAAAGATAAAGAAAAACGCCAGGAAGAAATAATGAAAAGCAGAAATAATACCCACATACAGAAACATTTTACATATTTAGAAGGCTAATTTATGGATCCATATACGAATACATGTACAGCATAACCTAAATATTTACTAGTACGTTATAAAAGACGCTAAATATGGGTGAACATATGAAATCTTTAAGGTACCACGTCACAAATGCCATACAGGTTATAATATACAGAAACTATAAGGCCATATTTAGCCATGAAAGTAAAAATAGAAAAAAGATCTATACTTCTGCGACCAAGTTGTAGGCTCCAATAGTATTAAGGTCGAATCACCTCGTTGGGACCGTAAGGGGTGAGTGGTGTTTCTCTCTCTCTCTCTCTCTCTCTCTCTCTCTCTCTCTCTCTCACACACACACACACACACACACACACACACACACACACACAAACACTTTAAAGATGCTTTTCATTCTAGTCTTCCTCTTGCCTCTTCCTCCTTAATTTACCTTCTTCTCCTCCTTTCCTCCCTATTCTTTTCTCTATCCTCATTGCTCCTTCCTCTCTCTCCCTTTCTTTGCCCTCACTCTTTCTCTAAGTTCTCTGTCTCTCCTCCTCCTTCCTTTCATCTCTTCCTCTTCCTCCTTCCTTTCATGTCTTCCTCTTCCTCCTTCCTTTCATCTCTTCCTCTTCCTCCTTCCTCATCTGTCATCCCAGGTTCTCCAACTTAAATTTTCTTTCTTCTTTCTCGCTTTAATTTTCTTTGCTCACTTTCTGACACGTATTTCAAAAATATCACCCTTACACTTGTATTTTTCTTTATATGCCCTTTTATTCTCTCTGTCTCTGTCTGTCTGTCTGTCTCTCTCTCTCTCTCTCTCTCTCTCTCTCTCTCTCTCTCTCTCTCTCTCTCTCTCTCCCCCTTCAATAATCTCCCTCTCTCCTCTCCATCTCTATTTTATTGCCTCTCTTCCATTTCCGTCTTTTTCATTGTCATCCATTTCTCCTCCCCCTACCTTTCTCTGCCTCTCTCCTACTCCCTTCCCCATCTCGTTTCAGGAATTCTTTCTTTCTCTCTCTCTCTCTCTCTCTCTCTCTCTCTCTCTCTCTCTCTCTCTCTCTCTCTCTCTCTCTCTCTCTCACCTCGTTCGATTCCTCCTTTTTTCTCAATAAGCATAAAAGGCGTATCTCACAAGCTCTCTTCTTTATGGGAAAACTCTTAAAGAAAATGCTGACAAGACGAAAAGGGCGAGTTGGCCAAGGAGGCGATTTGGCCAAGGAGACGATTTGGCCACAAGGAAGAATTGGCCAAGGAGACGATATGGCCAAAGAGACGATTTGGCCAAGGAGACGATGTGGTCAGAGAGACGATTTGGCCAGGGGGACGATTTGACCAAGGAGACGATTTGGTCAGAGAAAACTTGGCCACTGAGTCGAGTTGGCCAAGGAGACGACTTGGCCAGAGTGGATTTCGCCAAGGGGACGATTTGGCCAGAGTGAGTTGGCCAGCAAGACGAGGTGGCCTGAATGAGGAGTTGGCCAGGGGAAAGAACTGGGAGGAATAAAAAAAAAAAAAACGAAAACTGGTTAAAAAATTATGTGTACGCATATACTGTAACCACATTCATATATATATATATATATATATATATATATATATATATATATATATATATATATATATATATATATATAAAGTCAGTACGTACCAACCTTTTAAAAATGGGATTGCTAAATCGGTTTTCAAAAGTCTGAGCTCAGTGATAGACAGACAGATAGATAGAAACAGACAGACTGATAGATAGATAAATAGATAGACAGACAGACGGACAGAGAAACCCCACTTAGCTCATTAACAACGAGGTCATAATTTATATATATTCTTTTTATCTTCAGACGATTTCATTCATTTATTCACTGGAGGGGGTTAGATCGACATGAAGCTATTCACTATTAAAGGTCTTTGCTAACTTAACTATAAATCGAGTAAAAAAAAAACATCTTCAAGTAAAATCAATAATAAATCTTCGAAATAAAAATAAAAAAATCAACTACAATGACTATAAGAATAACTGAAAAATATGAAAAAAGTCTAAAACGAAAAACTGAAATAGGAAGTGAAAAAGGGCGACGGTAAAAGGAAGACAGAAGGAGCAGGGAAGGTGGAGCAATTTGTGGAGCCCTGGGGAACGATGGAGGAGGAGGAGGAGGAGGAGGAAGAGGAGGAGCAGGAGGACGAGGAGCAGCAGCAGCAGGAGCAGGGGCAGGAGGACGAGGAGCAGCAGCAGGAGGACGAGGAGCAGCAGCAGGAGGAAAACTGTATCGCATAGACACTATCGAGCAACAAAGTCAATAATAATAATAATAATAATAATAATAATGGTAAAAACATCATCCAAACCCATATTCCCACTTACTACTAATAATACAAATACTAATACCACTAATGATAACCCTAATATTAACAAAAATAAAATTAACTATAATTTACGTTCGCTAAATGGTCACTGCGCCTGGAACTCACCATCCCAATCATCCACACTCTCCCACAAAACACCTATATACCATCTTTAATATATTCTTAGGTGTTGGAGGGACGCCTTCATGTGGTGGCACCGATAAAAATTAAGAGGTCCAACTGCCTGGTTGTACAAACGTCTTTTAACTATTTTCTTATCCGCTAAAAGGAGGATGGTGGCCGGCAGGAAGGAAATAAAAACCTATAGTCCACTGGGTTCACATTTCACATGAACCTGGGGCTACAACAAAAACAACAACTACAACTATTACCGCCACTACCACCACCACCACTACTACCATTATTACTACTACTACTACTACTGCTACCACTACTCCTACTCCTACTCCTACTACTACTACTACTACTATCCTTCATTTTCTCGAGCAACAATAGCACATCGCCACTGACAAATAGCACATCAGAAGGGGGTGAGGGAGGCATTAAGGTTTACAATAGCCGTAGCAAACAGCCATGAAATATTGAAAGTTAACGACAATGTGCCGAAAATTTTAGAAAGCGGTGGTGACGGCGTAACTTGCTTCGCCGTGACGACATTTCGGTCCACTCGTCGCTGCTCGTCACCTCAGGCACTCGTTCGTACGCTACATTCCCGCATTTTCACCCGCAACGCCGAAAATCCACCGTAAAATCCACAAAAAGAAAAAGTGTACCAAAAAAAAAAAAAAAATCACTCCGGCGCCACCTCACTCGAGAATGTAAACAAAACTGGTGAGGCTGGTGGGTGTGGGAGGGGCTTATGACGTCCCCGGCCTAATCGTGACGTCATGGGGTTCAGCCAATCATGTTACGAGGTCTGGCTGTGGCGTCAGAAGGTTCAGGCAATCCCAACCTCGGTTTAGATCACGTTTAATATTTTTGCTTCAGAGGATTTCAATACTTGGTCATGTCAATATTTTTCTTTTTTCCTATAGGAATTACTGCTTTAGTTAGCGTATCATCATCATCATCAACCACACGACTTTTTCACCCAACTAGGGACCGGGTGAAGCAGGAAACAGCAACAAGGAAAGGTGAAAATACGAAAGTGGGAAACTATCAATAGCATGCCTAGATAAATTGGCCAAACAATCGTGATCACATCATTCAAGCATCCGGAACCCTAGCGCCACATGCTTCTTCCGTACACACACACACACACACACACACACACACACACACACATAAGAGGCGGTTCTTAACTCGTGGGCGTGAGGCAATCCCAAAGATGTGAAAACCTCGAAAAGAAAAATATTATGGTATGAAGAACTTCGTGTGCAAGCATATCTTAGCGGACATTTAATTTACAACTCTAGGCAAAGTCAGTTCTAAATATGTATGAACCGCGAAAACAAACGAACATGTATGTGGATCTGAACGCCAATTTAGAAGAAAAAAAAAAATCTGAAAGTAGTTCTTCGAGAATAATTAATATTTCTGTCCCATTTCCTTCCCTACATTTGTGGAGCACCCAAACTTTCGTCCACCATACAGCCTTTAAACTCACTCTCTCTCTCTCTCTTTTACCGTGTGGTCAGTATGTTTCTTTTCCACTCCGTCTGTCACCAAGCCACCCCCTTGCCTTCCCTCTCTGTGGAAAAGGCAAAAATCACAAGAAGTCTAGCGCAGTCGGGGGAAAAGTTAGCCAAATATTCAACTATTGTATTTCACTCTTCCCCTGTGGCTAATGTTCCTGCGCTGAGAGAGGCTTGATATCTTCCTCTGCCCGTTGATGATGCTCTCTGATACGATGCGTCAGGGAGGAAAGTGACGTACATGCACAAAGCGTGAAGTAGAAGCAGTGCAACAATAGGCTAGATTTTATCCTTAACCCACATCACTATTTTTTTTTTTTTTAATCGAACAATAGAGAGTTGTGCTGTGGCCAGACCAAGAGTTCTTTTACCTTAACCTGATCCAGATTTTCTCCATACATAGATATAGAGAGACAGTCAGACAGATAGCTATATGCAAAAACAGACAGACAAGGACATAGCGACTCGGACAGACAGACAGACTTACGTAAAAGGAAAAAAAATATCATAAAACAAAGACAGGGAGATAGATATATTATTTTCCGGCGTCTGACATGCAGTCTTTGGAGAGAGAGAGAGAGAGAGAGAGAGAAGGCTCACTCACCACCTCATTACAGCCACGTGAAAACACAGGTAGGGAAAGGCCTAATTAGGTGAGCACAGGTGAAAACTTGGGTGTCGATAGAAGGGTGGAGGGAGGAAGGAAAGGCTGAGTGAGAGGCAGGAAGGAGAGAGGGATGAAGGAAGAAAGGGAGAGAGGGACGGAGGAAGACAGGTAGGAAATAAAGAAGGAGGGTGGGAGGGAAAGACAGACAAGAAAAGGGGAGGAAACGAGGGAAGCGACAAGCAGATAATAAGAAGGGAAAGAAGGAAGAAACAAAGAAGGAAAGAAGAAAGGATAGGGTGAGGGAGGAAGGAAAGAAGGAGGGAGATGGAGGAATTGGGGCAAGGAAAGGAGGGAGGGAGGGAGAGAGGGGAGTGTATGAGGCAAGGAATAGGATGGAAATGGAGGTAAGAGAGGCATATAAGGAGGAAAGGGAAATAGACTGTGAGAATAAGGAGGGATGAGGGAGAGGGAAGGAGGTGGGACAGAAATGGCTAACCGAAAGGCATACAGGAAAAAATGAAAGAAAATGAGAAAAAGGCAAAAAAAACAAAACAAAAGGATGGAAAGAGGGAAGGAGAGAAAAAGTAAAAGGGAAGGAAAATGAAGCAACGAATGAGGAGAGAGAGAGAGAGAGAGAGAGAGAGAGAGAGAGAGAGAGAGAAAGACTTGTAGAACGTTCAAAGGGAGGGAAGCTGGAGTAGTTTTTTTTTCTCTCTCTCGCTAATAACAAGCTTTATTTATTTATTTTTTTTTCACAGGCAAAAAGTCGAGATTAGTGTCTAAACAAATTTGCAAGGGTTGTTACTTTCCGTTTTTTTTCCATCCTTTACTTATATACTTAGTTATGTAGGTAGGTAGGTAGGTAAGTAGGTAGGTATGTAGGTAAGTAGGTAGGTAGGTAGGTAGTTATATACAATAGGGAAGAGATAATAATACGGTGCAAAAAGAAGGTGGTTGTTATAGAAGAGAATATACAGCTGAAGGTTTCAAAGACAGTGTTCATACTACTGTGTTGACTGGGAGAGATTGATAAATGGTTACACACACACACACACACACGAGAGAGAGAGAGAGAGAGAGAGAGAGAGAGAGAGAGAGAGTGAGTTCCATCCATCAACCTGAACATCTTTCGTTTATCAACCACTCAATTTCATTACTGACCTGATCGTGTTGCCTCTCTCTCTCTCTCTCTCTCTCTCTCTCTCTCTCTCTCTCTCTCTCTCTCTCTCTCTCTCTCTCTCTCTCTCTCTCTCTCTCTTACCTTATTTTCCTTCTTTCAACTTCCTTGCTCATGTCATCTTCCATCTCTCTTCTTTTAACTCCCCTTCCTAATCGCTATTTTACGCTTCCGTTCTCTCTTTATTCTCGTCTCCCTCTCTTATTCTCTTTCTTCGGTTCCTCTTTTTCTTTTCGTCGTCTTTGTCTTCGTCTTCGTCCCCATCATCGTCTTAATCTTCCTCTTGATGGCTTTCTTTCTTTCGTTCCTTCTTTTTTATATTCATCGTAGCCTTCTTCTTTCCCTCCTCCTCCTCCTCCTCTTTTTCTCCTTCCCCTCCTCCTCCTCCTCCTCTTTTTCTTCCTCCTCCTCATTCTCCTTTTCTTCTTCTTCTTCTTCTTCTTCGTCGTCGTCGTCGTCTTCTTCTTCTTCTTCTTCTTCTTCTCCTCCTCCTCCTCCTTTTCGTCTTCTTTCTTTTCATCCTCCTCCTTCTCTTCTTCTTCTTCTCCTCCTCGTCCTCCTTCTTCTTTTCTTCTTCTTCTCCTCTTCCTTTTCTTCTTCTTCCTCGTCCTCCTCTTTTTTTCTCTTAATTCTTTTTTTATGTTGCAGTTCCTGTCAACATTACCTTCCTCTTCTTTGAACTGCTGTTGCAGTTTATCACTGTCACAGATCTATCACTCTTTTAAGCCTCCATTTTCTCCATTATGACTCTCTCTCTCTCTCTCTCTCTCTCTCTCTCTCTCTCTCTCTCTCTCTCTCTCTCTCCCTCCCGTGGATTACAGTTTCTTTCATTCTTCATCCATCTCTTTCGCGTCTGGTTTCAGTATTTTTGTTTGCACTAGTACTTAAAAAAAATCTTTAAAAAAAAAATCCTAATTATTTCAACCTTTCTAACCATAAAAATTAAACAGCGAGAAAAGGGAGTCCGTAATTTTTCGCCCACTATTCCTACAAGTATTTTTTTACCTGTAATGTCTCCCGAGGTATTTCGCGTTTTTTTTTAATTCATCATCTCTCTTTTCACATTATTAACACTACGAAAGAAACTCCACACTTTTCTGTTCAGTAAAAATAAGAATGAAAGAACTACTACAGAATAATTGTTCATATTTCCTACTTCATATCATTTTTGTTCACTACGTTTTAGATAATTACTAATACGGTCTTTTTTTACTAACCCTACTACTACTACAACCGTACTATTATTATTATTATTATTATTATTATTATTATTGCTTTCTCTCCTGCTTATTATTTTTTTCTTCTTTTGCTTTGTAATTTTGTATCACTCATTGCTACTAGAAGAGTCAGGTGGCACCTTTTTTAACATTACTATTTACATTATTAAGACAAGTAAATTCGCTTTCTTGCTACTTTAATACTTCTCTCTGATGCATCGTTACTACAGGCGACACCATTCTGATTTTTTTTTTCTTATATTTATCAGTAATGTGTAAAATCATCGCTAATACAAAAGAAGATTCCTATGTATCTTATCTGATACATATGCTTCACACACACACACACACACACTCACACACACACACACACACACACACACACACACACACACACACACACACACACATTGCTACATGAT
>NC_137007.1:33263712-33271212 GCF_032717465.1 Coenobita brevimanus | reverse complement strand
TGCTAGGGGGTTAGGAGGAGTTAAATTATGAATAAAACTGAAGGAATAAGAAAAATGGAAATAAAACACTGGTAATAAAAACAATAACAGTCCAATAAAGACGGTGGACACTTAACAAAAACAATAAAATGGGTTGTAAAGTTCCCTCTCCCTTTCCCCTCTGCCCTCATTTCTCTCTCTCTCTCTCTCTCTGGTGTGTGTGTGTGTGTGTGTGTGTGTGTGTGTGTGTGTGTGTGTGTGTGTGTGTGTGTGTGTGTGCAGGCGACGGGGGGATGGGGAGCGGAGAGCAGGGGCCGAATTCGTAACACTCGCCGAAATTTGCCAAAGTTGCCGAAGCCGAGTGGGTATAATGAGCCGTAACCTCCAGACCAACTCAATTAGCAAGGCCAGCTGTGGAGGGAGTTTAGGTGTGGGTGTGGACGTGGGTGTGGGTGAGGGTGTGGGCGTGGACGTGGGTGTTGATGAGGTTATGCCTGTGAAAGTAGGAGTGGGTGTGGGAGGGTATGGGCGGGTGTGGAAGTAGTTGTCAAGTATGCGAGTATGGGTGTGTCGGTGTGTGTGGGTGTGGGTGTCGATGTGGGTGGGCGTGGGTGTCGATGTGGGTGGGCGTGGGTGTCGGTGTGGGTGGGTGTGAGTGTCGGCGTGGGTGGGTGTGAGTGTCGGCGTGGGTGGGTGTGAGTGTCGGTGTGGGTGGGCGCGGGTGGGCGTGGGTGTGGGTGAGATGTGTGATATATGTGGGTGGATGTGGTCATGGGCACTCACAGAGACACGAATGCGCCAGCAGGAACAAATGGACAAACATAAAAGAAAAAAAAAAAAGTTACATGCTCTCATACAAAAAGTTTCACTGATACTCATAAAAAAAACTTCACACACACACACACACACACACACACACACACACACACACACACACACACACACACAACTTCTCCAGAAAAATGTATACTGAAAAACCACGGGAGCGATATCGCAAAACAGACGGAGCTGTATAGAAAAGGCATGAGTCTGCTTCTGTTATATCTCTGGTATATTTATGTCTGTCTGTCTATCTGTGCGTCTGTCTATCTTTGCGTCTGTCTGTATGTCTATGTGTGTGTCTTCTACGCAGGAAAGTTGGATAATTTTGGCATTCGGACTACTGTCTATCTATCTATCTATCCAGCCAGCCAAGTATTCAATATGGACGGTAGGTATTAGCGCCTAAGTGGTGACAAGCAGAAAGTAAGATTTCTAGGCCTCAGGGAACGGGCTATCAATGCTATGCCCAGTACCGACACACACACACACACACACACACACACACACACACACACACACACACACACACACATACACACACACACACACACAGCCCCCTACATTTATCTGAATAAGGACTGTACTTGCTTTTTATAGTATCGGACACACACACACACACACACACACACACACACACACAGTCCCCTACATATACGTCAGGAGGTACTTGTTTTTATAATAATCAACTGCATTATCGTACTAAAAATACATCATACTTTACACCTAGGCAATAAAAAAGCGCTATTACTCACTCCATGCTACACACATTAAAAACGGCGAACCAAAAGTAAATATAAATACCTAAATAAAAGTTCCCAATGACTGTACTCTACGTGCCATTTCAGTAATCGTGTATAATAATCCATTTCGTCACTCATTACTGTAAAATACGATCGCAGTAACAGGGATTTTAATTACGCGGAAATGGTCAGGCACACGAAACACACGGACATACATCGATCAGGCCTATTTTCGTCACAGTTATAGAATCCTAGGTTCGTATTCTTGTTCGTTAAGGAGGCTCCCTAACACCTCTCCCTCAGCGATTTATTTTTGGATATGGTTGGTGAATATTCTTCTGTTTTATGCAGAGTATGGCCATACTGGAAGGATTTATGACACACAGAACATGACAGTAAGGTGTTATAAAGAAAATAAATCACTTAGGAAAATGTGTTTAGGAGCTTCCTTAACAGCTCGGGAATGATGTGGTCTCGCCTGCTCTATGTTCTTGAAAACTGGCAGTAAGGCTGCGTCTAGGATCTTTTCTCTCGGCATTACCTCATACGGTTTACAGTATATATCAACCAACTATTCCAGGTAATCTTATGATCTTTCCACGTGTGTGTGTGTGTGTGTGTGTGTGTGTGTGTGTGTGTGTGTATCTATCTATCTATCTATCTATCCATCTATGTATCGTGGCCCGTGCCTTTCAGAATACAGGAAATTGGATACGTGAAACGAGAGAGAGGGAAGGACGGAGGCTGAGAGAGCGACAGGGGGGACGGGAGGGTGGGTGGGTGGAGAGAGAGAGAGAGAGAGAGAGAGAGAGAGAGAGAGAGAGAGAGACAGACAGACAGACAGACAGACACAGGAAGGAAAGGTTGGAGATAAATAAGAAGTTAGAGAAAAAGCCATATCAAAAGGCTAAATGATAATAAGACATACTCGTTCGGAAGTACACAGATAAATACACAGAGAAAAACGGATGGATAGATAGATTAATATACTGATAGATGGAAATACACAGGTGGTGCTATAAATAATCTATGCGACAGGTAGATACACTTAATGATGGATTACTTCAACCTTCATACCTCCCTCTCTCTCTCTCTCTCTCTCATTTTCTCAATCAATCAACCATATTCACTCTCACTATCTCTGTCAGTCATTTATTCTCTCTCCCTCTGTCTGTCTGTCTCTCTATAAATTTCGTCTTTATCCTGTTATTCCCCTGTTCGTTTCTGCTTATTCTCTCTCTCTCTCTCTCTCTCTCTCTCTCTCTCTCTCTCTCTCTCTCTCTCTCTCTCTCCAGTATTTATGCCGTTACAGACTGACAGGGGGTTCGATGTCATGCCATATATTTCTAGCACACACTCTCTCACTTTCTTACTCACTCGTTCCGGTCATTTATCTCTCGCTTCAACCCTTTCTCTCTCTCTCTCTCTCTCTCTCTCCGGCCATCATTTGTCTTTACCTCGCTTGAGCTGTTGCTTTTACTTTCCCCTTTTCCTCTCACTCTCAGGTTTGTCTCATTATCTTTGTCGATCTATCTATCTATCTATCTTTCTTTCTCTTGCATATACCAGCATTTAACCACTTCAGCCCGACGACATCTTAATTTTGCTCACTTAACGCTAGGGTATTTCATTCCACTTCATTTCTTTTCTCGTAGTGAAATGTTAAAAAAAATATATATATAAACAACATCCATGCAATTCCTCCAGTTCAAACATTAATCTATATATTACACTCGAGTCGCCTGCTGAGTGTGAGGATAAAATTTAAAATCTCAATGAAGGGGTAAAAAAATAATAAAAAATAAAAAAAGGAAGTCGCTAGGGCAAGTACTTTCTTTCCTATTCCCAGCTAAGTATGTTTTATTCATCTTTTTCTTCCATCATCCAATCTTTTATTATTATTATTATTATTATTATTATCATTATTATTACCAATCTCTTACTTTTTTCTTTTTTCCTTTTCTTTTTTTCTTCTCCCTTTTCCTTCTTTTCTTCTTCTCCTTCTTAACCCACCAGCAGCGTAGGTGCACGGGGCTAGGCTACTTAGTCCCCACACTTAAAGAAAGCAAATCCACTGCTGAACAATACTTACACTGAACTATATCTCCAAAGTGTGAATTGAAGTACAGCGAATTGTTCAGATGGAAGAAACACACTCAATTACTTAAAAACACACTCACTTAATTAAAAACACAGACTACACACTCACTTAAAAACTCACTTAAAAGCACACTCACTTAAAAGCACACTCGCTTACTTAAAAACACACTTACTTAAAAACACACTCATTTAAAAACATACTTAAAACACACTCACTTACAAACATCCACTTACTTAAAAACACACTCACTTAACAACACACCCATTACTAAAAACTCACTCACTTAAAAAAACACGTAAAAACGCTCACTTACTTAAAAACTCACTCACTCAAAAACACTCACAAACACACTCACTCACCTTAAAACGCACTTAAAACACTCATTCACTTAAAAACACTCACTCACTTAAAAATACATGCACTTACTGAAAAGCACTCACTACTTAAAAACACACTCACTTACTTAAAAACTCACTTCCTTGAAAATACAATCACCTGAAAAACACTCACTTAGAAACACTCGCTCACTTAAAAACGCTCAATTACTTAAAAGCGCACTCGCCTACTTACCTAAAACTCACTTAAAAACACTTACTTAAAAACGCACACTTAACAATACTCAACTACTTACAAACACACTCAGTGCTTAAAATGTTACCTTTACCTCCAGAGCGTCCAAGTCGGGCCGAGACTGTTTTACCATCACCTTACACATAATTTCGGTATGTGCGTTTAATTCTTCTTGTCTGACCGGCATCTATTTTCTGCAAGTAAGAGAGTGAAAATCCACATTATTATACACGTGATGCTTTTACTACGAACGTCTTCTTCATTTCTGTTCCATGCTTGCTATTTTCAGACTAGTTTTATTTAATTAAGCCCTCACGTACTACGGAGATCGGTAAAAATAATATCTAACTACTCAAATTCGAAGTCTCTCTCCTTAGCGATCAAAAACCAAATGTTAGGGAAATCAACTAAGCAATGTGGCAGCGCAATTCTGTATCTTTCTTTCCTACAAATGTCCCGTGATTCTTTTTTTATTTTCCATTAACCCTTTCCCATAATTTTTCCATAACTCATCTCCTTACTGCAGAGATATCTATGTTCAATTTTTCTTGTCGGCCTCGTCTGCTCTGCTCTAATTCTTTCGCCTTATCTTGACCCAGACTGTCATCCCTAGCCGTTTATTTTACGTTGCTATGTGACAGGAAAAGACAATGTTTTGGCTCTACATCCTTGTCATACCACTTCTGCGAGACTGGCATCATATTCTCGTGCTAATCTACTGTTACAACTCAGTCTTCTCGATGGAGATGGCAATTTTTGGTCAAGAGAGAGTAAAAGAATTATAGTCGAGTCGTACGGCCCACAAATGTCACAGAGTTGCATTACGATTGCTTTTACACCACCTTTGTACACACACTTTCTCTCTCTCTCTCTCTCTCTCTCTCTCTCTCTCACACACACACACACACACACACACACACACACGTGAATGATTGGAGTGAGTAGCAAGGAGACAGGCACGGTCGAGTGTGCGATCCTAGGAGGAGGGAGGGAGGGAGGGAGGTAAGAGGCTACAGGGGCAGGGAAGGTGGTAAAGGAATGGGAGAGGCAAGAAGGAAAGGAAGGGGAGAAAAGAGGGAGGGACGGAAGGAGAGGAGAAAAGGGAAACAGAGAAGTGGGAAAAAACAGGAGGGAAGAGGGATGGCAACGGGAGAGAGAGAGAGAGAGAGAGAGAGAGAGAGAAGGGGGAGGGAAGGAATCAGCAGTGGGGAGAAACGATGTGTAAATAATACAGGGTGACCCAAAATGGATGCAACCCATAACACCAAGAAGACGTAGGGGCATCACTCGTGGGCAGCAATGGTTCCAGCAGGATGGGGCCGCCTCACGCACTTCAAACAAAACGTTGATGTGGCTGCGGCAACGATTCGAGGATGGACTGATCAGTGGGAGGTGTGACCCTGAAGCGGCCCCACACGCACCCGACCTGAACCCCCCAGATTTCCGTCAGTGGGGTTATCCGAATCATCATGCTTATAAAAACCACCCCCAGACAGAGATTTGAAAACAGAAATCATGGCCAACATCAGAGCTATCCCAAGAGAGGAGCGTGTCCGTGTAATTGACAATTTCAGATTCAAGAGTGCCTGCGACGTGGAGGTGGGCATTTGCAACACATTTGGAAAGGTCATAGAAAACAGACCATTTGACCTGCAGAACCCAAACTTTCAGGACTATTTGGTTGTCAACTCAGCTTAACACGAAAGTAAAAATACAGCAAATCTCTTATCAGTGTAATAAATGACACACACTTTCATGGGTTTCACTCATTCTGGGTCACGCTGTAAATGCTGGAAATAAGAAGGGGAATAAAGAAATATCTAAAGCAATAAACATCGAGTGAGAGTTGTACAGATACAAGAACTACGCAGACCTTTTGATGCCTACGACGTGATCTGACCTTAATATCGAGATTACATCACACACACACACACACACACACACACACACACACACACACACACAAACTCCAACATATTGCGAAGTTAAAAAAAAAAAATGCAACTTTACAAGAACGTCAGAAAGTGGTTTTAAGAATAAAAATGAAACCCAGCATTACGGAAGTCCTAACACATTTATGCAAAACAGACATTTCTCTTACATTTTTCTTAAGTTACAAGAGCTTTTCTACTACTGAACACTATTTTTTATCCATGCACTGATAAAATAATGATAATACCGTCACTTTTCTTGGCAGGGAATATCTTGAGACAGGCTGAAAAGGTGAGTGTTTGATCCTATTACCACTGCACTCAGGTACTAATACAGGGGAGACTAAAAGCACACCTGTATTCAATATAACTCCAAAGGGAACGTATGTGATAATCCTAAGGGGCACAAGGCTAATCTTGGCATCAAATTACACCCCGCACATTAAGGACGTCTACAGTTCTTAACCCATTCAACTCGAGTCTTTTCCCTTTATTTCCTTTTAGTTTCAGACGATTAAATATAACTTCAGAAGGACATTTCGAACTGAAGGCGATGTATGTAGCCTTTCATTAACTACTTTATTGCTAGAAAACTCTCCTGAAGCTGAATAAAAATCGCAGGGAGATAGGAGTAAAAATAAAAAAAAATCACAAGATTAAAGGGGTTAATTGGATAAAATCGTCTGAAAATCTAGCAAGAACAAAACATAGAAACTTTGCTAGAATAACTTTAAAATGTTGCAAAATCCACAAAAAATTCATTATGTTCACTATATAATTTTTGTCTCTTAATTTTCTCATTGGCCTCTGGAAAGATATTACTGTTTTTTCCGTCATGTTTTCTTCCTTCTCTCTCTCTCTCTCTCTCTCTCTCTCTCTCCCTGAACCTATTACTCTCCTTTTTACTCACCACTCACTCTCTCTCTCTCTCTCTCCCTGTACCTATTACTCTCCTTCTTACTCACCATTCTCTCTCTCTCTCTCTCTCTCTCTCTCTCTCTCTCTCCCTGAACCTATTACTCTCCTTTTTACTCACCACTCACTCTCTCTCTCTCTCTCTCCCTGTACCTATTACTCTCCTTCTTACTCACCATTCTCTCTCTCTCTCTCTCTCTCTCTCTCTCTCTCTGTACCTATTACTCCTTTTTACTCACCATTCTCTCTCTCTCTCTCTCTCTCTCTCTCTCTCTCTCTCTCTCTCTCTCTCAAACAACCATCGTCCGCCAAGTGGGTTTCTCCGGCGCATGTAAACTCACTCTGTTGACATTCACGTGAAGGTAAACTTTTATCCTCATTTGCATACCTGAAATGGGACTCCTTGTGCGGTTCCCGTCAAAAAAAAAAAAAAAGGAAAAAA
>NC_137007.1:33233712-33258712 GCF_032717465.1 Coenobita brevimanus | reverse complement strand
TAATCTCCACCAAATTAATATGAAAGGATTATATTGTTTTACTAATGAAAAATGTTGAGGTACTGTGACTAAGAGCTGTGATACGTGATCGTAAATCCTGCATTCTCGTCAGAAGCTCCCTAACACCTTTTCCCGTGTGATTTATTTTGCGCATTATACCTTTCTGTCCTCTTCTGTGTTACATGAATCATTCCAATATGGCCATACCCTGCATATATAAAGTACAAAATTATATTAACCAGCCATATCCATAATAGAGTGGAGAGGTACATGAGAGAGGGGGGTGTGAGCTGACAGCAGGGCAGTGAAAGGCGGGGGATAGGGCGACCTGGAGATGATCTGTTTGTGGCCACCCCTTAAGGGATTAAGGCGTCTGGCAATAGATAGATACTCGGTAGACAGATATCTAAAAATAAATCGCCAAGGAAGAGGTGTTAGGGAGCTGCCTTCATGAATGAGAATACGAGTCTAAGTGTTATAGTGACTGTGGGCGTTATTTTGCTCAGGGAATTGTGATAATTGTAAGAAGAGAGATTTGTGAGGGTGATGTGATGATTGTAGACGTATTAGAGATGATCAATGCTGACATCAATGAAGTAAGATGAGTGATTGGCGATACTGTCAGAGTAGTGATATTCCGTAATCGCAGACACTGTACTTGCACTGTAGGTGTGATGAGTGGTGCTACTGAAGGACTTTTTAAGATTGTAGCTATTGTTACGTGTTGTATCGTTTTTGTACAAGCTTGTAACTGACATTACTGTGGTAGTGTGAAATGTAACGGTGACTGTGTATTAAATGTCGTACGGTAGGAATTATGAATAGTGTACTGCTTGTTACTCTGAGTTATTGTGAGGACTGTGAGCTATTAAAGGACTAAGATTTTGTGAGACTTGTGAATTATTATGAACAAAGGACGCCTGTAATCTGGTGTTTAGATTTTTTTATTTGTTTTTCCTTCCTCTGTCCATCACCTACAACAAAATATCGATTACCCGTTACTGTAGTGAACGGTGGACCTGTGATGGGGATTTTGGTGAGAAGGGTTGTGATCTTAACAATGAACTCAGGGTAATTTCCACCGTAGACTTTTATAAATAATGAAGTTTTGTTGATGGGCAAGTCCTGGGCTGCGGTATTAACTGCGGTGTGCGGGCCACCTTAATTGTCAGACTAATTTTTACCGAGCGGATTATTTACTGTGCCTCTGCTATGATGGAATTTCGGGCTAAATTCTAACACGTAAATTAGGTTTTAAAGTAACTGTCAGGTGCGTGCTTCACAGTCCTTATGAATTATGTTTATCATCCTTACACTCAGACAGTCTATTTATCTACTGCCAGACGCCTTAATCCTGTAAGGGGTGGCCACAAACTGATCGCCTCCATGTCGCCCTGTTCCCCGCCATTTCATTGCCCTGCTCCCAGCTCACACACCCCTCTCATATACATTCAGACAGACAAGAGATAATTATAAGAAAACCAATATTTAGAAAGACAGAAAGATAAATGGAGATAAACAGACCGACAGATAGACAAACAGACAGACAGATGGACGGATAAACATAGGCAATTATAAAGTAGGAGAATAATTAGGGAAGCCACTCTGCTAGAAAACACCTTTAATTATAAATTTTTGATGGCTCAGCAAGGTGCCATCCTCAGGTAAATATTTTGAGGCCCTCAGTATAAGAAAGGAAAAAGAAACAAGTCAAGAAAAAGAAAAAATGAAAAAAAAAAATGAGCAAAGAGATGATAAGCAGACGGTAAGAGCAACGAGTGGGCATATGCAAAAAATAAATAAATAAATAAATAAATAAATAATAATACATGAGAAGTGAAAGACAAGATGAGGAGAAAAGCTGACAATAAAACACGAGGACAGAGAATATCCCCCACATGCAACTACTGCCCCCGTGCACCGTCCGCTGTCAGAGTGAGAAGAGAAAAGAGAAAAATAAAGGAGAAGAAAAGAGGAGAAGCGACGAGAAGGGAAGAAAGGAGAAGACAGAGGTGAAGAGGAAGAGAAGAGATGGAAAGATGAAGCGGAAGAGGAGAGAAGAGATGAGGAGAGGAGAGGCGAGCACAGGAGAGAAGAGAGGAGAGAAGAAAATAAAGAAAGGAAGAGAAACGATATGAAAAGATAAGGAAAGAGAAGGAGCAAATAACGAGATGAGGCGAGACTAGGAGAGAAAAAATGAAAATTAAAAAAAAATACGAATCGAAGAAAGGAAAAACACTGAGGTCAATTTAAAAAAATACTAATGCGAGAAAATACGAGAAATACGAACTCCCTCCCATTTCCACTACGGCGTTCTTCCATCACAGCGACCAGAGAAGAAAAACGACGACATACGATAACAGGAGAGAAAAGAGAAGGAATGAGGACGGAACAAGGAACAAAAAAAAATAAAAGAGAAAAACAGAAAAGGGAACGACACAGAAAGAGGCGGCGACGAAAGAAAGAAAAAATTAGGAAAAAAGAAACAACTACGAAATCAGTGACGAGAAAAGGTGAAAAAATAAATAAATAAATACAGAATAAAAAGAAAATATCATAAAGGAAAAAATCTACGGGAATAAACCGCCACATTCCACCCGTGCACTCTTTGTACCAGGAAAAAAAATCTAAGGGATTAAACTGCCACATTTCACCCTTGCCTTCTTGCCCCAAAGAGGAAAAAAATCTACGGGAATAAACCGCCATATTCCATCCCTGTGTTCTTGCACCGTCCGCTGGCAGAGAAGAAATCGGATAACTGAGGGAATAAATCACTTAACCGAACCATTGCAGGCTCGAGCAAAGGGAGGGCACGGAGAAAACGCAATAAAAATGGAAGAGGGGGGAGAGGAGGGGATAAAAACAGGGGTAAATGGAGAGTGAATGGAGTGAAGAGGAAGGGCTGGAGGGGAAGGAAAAGGGAGAGAAAGAGAGAGAGAGAGAGAAGGGGGGGGAGGACATGAGGAGAAAAGGGAGAGGAAGAAAGACACGGGGAGAAGGGAGAAAGAGGAGAGACAGGAAAGGAAAGGATAGGAAATGGATGAGCTGGGAAGGGAAAAGAAGAAGAAGGAAGGGAAAGGAATGTAAGAGAAGAGAAGAGAAGCGAAGAGAGGCAAAGGATGGGAGGAAGGGCAAGAACAAATCGCAATAAAAACGGAACATAGGGAGAGAAAAGGATGAAAACAGGGGTAAATGGAGAGTGAAAAGAGACTGAGAGGAGAGGGGAGATAGGCGAGGGAGAAGATATGAGGGAAAGGGAGAGGGAAGGAGAGGAAGGGGAAAACAAAGAAAGGAAAGGGGGAGGAAGGAAGGAGGGGGGGACAAACGGGGAGAGGAGAAAGGAGAAGAGAGAGGTAGGGAGAGGGAGTGTGGGAGGTCGAAGGAAAGGGAGATGGGTAGGAATGAGGAGAAGAGAAGAGAAGCCAAGAGACAGAAGAGAAGAGAACAGGAGAAGAGAAGATGACAAGAGAAGAGAATATAGGATAGGAGAATAAAACATTTCTGTGGGGAAGGAAGGGAACAAAAGCGAACACGAGAGGAGGAATGAGGAGAAAAGGAGACAAAGGTAGAGAAGGAGGGAGGTAGGAGACGGAAGGAGGGAAAAACAGAAGAGACAGACAGGGAGAAAAAGTAAGAGGAGGGAAAAGAAGATAGGAGCGGGGAGGAAATAGGGGTGGGAGAGGAGTAGGAGGAAAGTTGTTAGAAAAGAGGAAGGATGGAAGCAATAACAGAGGAACAGAAGACAAGAGGAAACTGGAGGAGAGGGATGAGGGAAGTGGGAGGTGAAGGAAGAGGGGTGGAGGAAAGAGGAGGGAAAGAGCGTGCAAGAGGAAAGAGGAGGAAATGAAAATAAGCGTGAATGAGGAGGAAGCAAAATGGGAGAGAAAGAAAGGCCTGACAAAAAGAGGAAAAAAAAGAAAGGGAAAGAAAAGGAAAAAGCGAAAAGAAGAAACAGCAAAAGAAAAAGGGATGAAGAGGAGTGAAAGCAGAAAAGATTTTGAAAAGAGGTGAAAGTAAGACGTAGAGAAAATGAGAAATACAGGAGATGAGAGAACTGAAGAGGAGGAGGAGGAGAAGGAGGAGTAAGTGATACTGGTGGGGAGAGAGAGAGAGAGAGAAAGAGAGAGAGAGAGAGAGAGAGAGAAAGAGAGAGAGAGAGAAAGAGCGAGAGAGAGAGAGAGAGAGAGAGAGAGAGAACAAAAAAAGGGAGGAAGGAGAAGACAGAGTAATAACAATAACAGTCAGGGGAGAAGAGGGGGAGCGCAAAAAAAGGAGAGAGAGAGAGAGAGAGAGAGAGAGAAAGAGAATTTTCCTTTTCAATTTATTCATTCTGTTTTCAGCTTATTTGATTATGTTTACCCTTAAGTACTCTCTCTCTCTCTCTCTCTCTCTCTCTCTCTCTCTCTCATTGCTGGTAGGTCTGGCCGCCATATTCACCGCAATTGTGGTAGTTTGCGTAATGTTTAGTAGGATAGTTGTGGTGGCTTCTGGTAGACCTGGCGATGGTGGTAGTTGTTAATGGTGGTGGTTGTGGTAGTTGTTAATGGTGGTGGTTGTGGTGGTTGGTAATGGTGGTGGTTGTGGTGGTTGGTAATGGTGGTGGTTGTGGTAGGTAATGGTGGTGGTTGTGGTAGGTAATGGTGGTGGTGGTGGTAGTTGTTAATGGTGGTGGTTGTGGTGGTTGGTAATGGTGGTGGTTGTGGTAGTTGTTTATGGTGGTGGTTGTGGTAGTTGTTTATGGTGGTGGTTGTGGTAGGTAATGGTGGTGGTTGTGGTAGTTGTTAATGGTGGTGGTTGTGGTAGTTGTTAATGGTGGTGGTTGTGGTAGTTGTTAATGGTGGTGGTTGTGGTAGTTGCTAATGGTGGTGGTTGTGGTAGTTGCTAATGGTGGTGGTTGTGGTAGTTGTTAATGGTGGTGGTTGTGGTGGTTGTTAATGGTTGTGGTTGTGGTAGTTATTAATGGTGGTGGTTGTGGTAGTTGGTAATGGTGGTGGTTGTGGTAGGTAATGGTGGTGGCTGTGGTAGTTGTTAATGGTGGTGGTTGTGGCAGGTACGGGTGGTGGTTGTGGTAGTTGTTAATGGTGGTGGTTGTGGTAGTTGTTAATGGTGGTGGTTGTGGTGGTTGTTAATGGTTGTGGTTGTGGTAGTTATTAATGATGGTGGTTGTGGTAGTTGTTAAGTGGTGGTTGTGGTAGTTGTTAATGATGGTGGTTGTGGTAGGTAATGGTGGTGGTTGTGGTAGTTGTTAATGGTGGTGGTTGTGGTAGTTGTTAATGGTGGTGGTTGTGGTAGTTGTTAATGGTGGTGGTTGTAGTAGTTATTAATGGTGGTGGTTGTGGTAGTACTTAATGGTGGTGGTTGTGGTAGTTGTTAATGGTGGTGGTTGTGGCAGGTACGGGTGGTGGTTGTGGTAGCTGTCAATGGTGGTGGCTGTGGAAAGGAAAATTAAGAAAACTTGAGGTGAGGCCAAGAAATTTGAGAAGAACGTCAGAGAACTCAAGGAAGAAATTCGAAAACTCAAGAAAAATTAATTCGAAACAAAACTAAAACAAAAAAAAAACGAAAACCCAAGAAAAAGGTCAAAAAATCGAAAACAAATCCGAAAACAAAAGAAAAAGATCCCAAACTCGAGAAAAAGGTCAGAATACTCGATGAAAAAATCCGGTAACTCGAATAAAAACCAGAAAACTCAAGAACTGGGTCAGAAAAATCGAGGAAAAAAATCTGAAAATTCGAGAAAATGGTCAGACAACTCAATAAAAATAAATCCGAAACCTTGAGCAAAATGTCAGAAACCTCGAAAAAAAAAGTCAGAAAACTCGAAAAAAAAAAATGTCAGAAAACTCGTGGAAAATGGTAAGAAAACTCGAAAAAAGAAAACGGGAGAAAAAAAATGTCAAAAAAATCGAAAAAATGGTCAGAAAACTCGAGAAAAAGGTCAGAAAACTCGAGAAAAAGGTCAGAAAACTCGAGAAAAATGGTCAGAAAACTCGAAAAAAAAAGTCAGAAAACTCGAGAAAAATGGTCAGAAAACTCGAAAAAAAAAGTCAGAAAACTCGAAAAAAAAGTCAGACAACTCGGGGGGGAAAAGGTCAAAGTTTAAGAGAGGTGACCCGCTGGTATGTGTCACTCTGTCCAAACTTGAGAGCATTAATTAAAATCCAACCTGAGGCGACCCAGTTTAATTAAAATAGACGTAATTGTGCAAGAAAGAAGAGGCGGAGAGGAAAGGAGAGAAGAGGAGGAGGAGGAGGAGGAGAAGGAGGGAAGGGTATGATGATGATGATGATGATGATGATGATGATGATGATGATGAGGAGGAGGAGGAGGAGGAGGAAGAGGAGGAGGAGGAGGAGGAGGAGGAGGAGGAGGAGGAGGAGGAGGAGGGGGAGGGGGAGGTTGAGGATGTGAAAAGCGACGTGAGAGAGAACAATTATAAGGAGAAGGCAGGAAAGGGGGAGAAGGCTGAAGGGAAATAAGAAGGAAGTGGATAAATGATGGTGAAGGAGTAAACCAAATAAGGTAGAGAGGATAAGAGGGGAGAGTGATGACGCGGAAAACAAGAAGAGCTAAGAGGAAAAGAGAGCAACAAAAAGAGAAAGGTGAGATAAAGAAGAGAAAGAGGAGGAAGAAAAGGCTGGGAGGAGGAGCTGGAATATAATCATGCGCGTTGCGTAGACTGAAAAGAATGAATAAAAAAAAAAAAAGATTTGTGAAGGATGTCGTATAATATATATATATATATATATATATATATATATATATATATATATATATATATATATATATATATATATATATATATATTTATACTGTATATATGTATACAGTAAATATATGTATGTATGTGACTCCACTGATGGGAAACTAGAAGATGGTGTGCTTCGGTCGTACGGCTATAAAGAAAGAATGGATTTCAATTACTTCTCAACAATGACTCACTTTCAATTGGAGGGATGGAGTCGAAAGGTATATGGAGAGGTATATGGTCACCCCTCACAGGAGTAAGGCTTCTGGCTACTGATAAATAATAATAGTAATAATGATAATAATAATAATAATAATAATAATAATAATAATAATAATAATAATAATAACAATAATAATAATAATAAATGACGCAAAGAAGAGGAAGAGGAGAATAACAGGAAAATCTGAAAATTAAGAGGACATCCCTAAAGCGTGCTGAAAGTGAGACATCGAAGTTTCTACTCAGCACTATAGATTTTATACTCCAGGTGAAGTGGCTTACGTATCGCCTTTCTAATACACTTAATCAACACCCTTTGAGAGAGAGAGAGAGAGAGAGAGAGAGAGAGAGAGAGAGAGAGGAGAGGAGAGGAGAGAGGAGAGAAATGCCAAGAAAGAGATGCTGGGAGAAAAGGGGGGGGTAAATACTCCTTTCGGGGTGGGGGAGGGGGTGGGGGTGGAGGTGGGGTGGGGGGTGAATGAAGCAATGAGGTGGGTTAAGGAAGACAAAGCGAGGAAGACACATGGGGCTCCAGGCTGGGTTGTAATGAAGGAATACAGATGGTGCCTGAGTCTTCACTGAGGAGGATTTCTCTTCACACTCTTTCTTCTTTTTTTTCTCTCCCCTTCCACTTCTCCACTTTTTCTAATAATTCATTCACTCATTCGTCTTTTTCTTCTTCTCCCTCTCGCTTTTCAATTTCCTTTTTCTTTCTCTAAATTTCATTCGTCTCCTTTCCACTTTTCCTCTCCTTTCTTTGGATTCATTTTCTCCTTCTCCCTTCCCCTCTACTCATTCTCCTCTTCTTCTTTTATTTCCCTTTCACCTTCTTTTTCCTCTCTCTCTCTCTCTCTCTCTCTCTCTCTCTCTCTCTCTCTCCACTGTTTCATCCCAGTCCCTCTTCTATTTCTTCTTTGTTTTCCCTCAAATTCCATCACCTCTTTCTTCCCCTCCCCTGCTAATTTCCTTACCCAACCTACGCCCTCCCCTCATCTCCTCTGCACCTCTCATATTCTTCTTCTCTCTTCCACTTTCTCTTCTAACTCTGCAGGAACCAAACACTTTCTCTGGCATTTTTCTTACTTCACTTCAGACAGCCAGACAACCTAATTTTCGTTCTGTTCTCGCTACTCTCAGACGATTCTACACAACACAGCAGACTTTTCAATCGGCATTAATTAGATAAAACCTTTAAGACTTTCATTAACTCCTTCGCAACTAAATATACTTCCCAGGTTCAATATAATGGTCTCCTGCAAGCCTGATCAAAACGAAGGGATTAATATGGTTTGGCCAGCCCTCATTCCTTGCATGGAGGGAGGACTGAGTGAGTGTAATCCTGTTAGTTATGGAGGAGGAACCACCGCCGTTCCCCTCCTCCCTCCTCGCACTGAAGGGGCCGTGTGGCAGCCTCTCCTGCCCGCCCTCCGCCCCGTTAATAAGGCCAGGTGGGGCCAGCGCAAGGGCGGCCAAGACACTAAGGCAGATCCCCAGGAATCACCCTCATCCTCCACCCCGCCCCCCCACTAACAGGATTACTGAGGGCCAAAGCGCAGGCAAGCAGGAAGGGCGGCTGGTAAAGGAGGCCAATTAACTGGGTTATTTCTGATGGCTGACGTCCATCTTAGTTCAATGGGCAATAGTGGATTCAGCCGCGGTCACTGACCGTTACTTCTCTCAGATACTTCTCTGAGATACTCCAAGGAGCCAACTGCTCGTAGGAGTATCTCACTCTTGCCCTTCCCTCCCTTCAGAGTCTGTATCAGCGTCAAGAACCCAACACTGATCCATCAACACCTATTTACTGAAAGCAAGGAAAGCTACAGCAGCAGCACAGCTGCACTTGGGGAAAAGGATGGAGGGTGTGGCACGATACGCTATTGGTTGTAACAATAAAAGCAGTAGCAGTAGAGTTTCCCACTTAGCAAGTGCTTGTATAATTGCTTCAAAATATGCAACACCAAGGGCCGTATAGGTGCAACAGGCATTGCGGTCATCCTGTCTGTCACTACCTGATCCTGCTCGGAGCTTCGATTCCTCGCCTGCCTCAGCGATGTGTCGCTCAGTCCATCCAGTCCACCAAGCAAAATGAAGGACGGTGTAGACACTCGGGAACAAACATTTACCTGCTGGTTTAATATGCCCTCTTCATATTTACAGCAGGTCCGTCACTTTCCTCCCTGTCGCATCATATCAAAGAGAATCTATAGGCTGAGACGCGTACCAAGCCTCTCGTAGCTTAGGAATCTCAGTTTGCCTCTTTCTCCTCCCCTCATCTTGCTCCTTTCTCTTATTTCCCTCCCTCCTCTATTTTACCCTCTCCTCTACCGTCATTTCTCTCTTTCCTGCTCTTCCCCTTCAGTCCTCAACTTCTAATGAATCGCTAAAATTTCGTCTTCTTTCCTCTCCTCTTTTCTCCACTTCTTCCCTTTTCATGTTCTCTCTCTTCCTCTTTTCCCATCCAATCTTACACCTCTATTCTCTTCTCACCTCACACATTTCTTATTCCCTTTCCATCCTCTTCCCTTTCTTTCCTTCCTTTACCTTCTACTCTTCGTTCTTTCCTCCATCCCCTCTCTCCTTTTCCATTACTCTTCTTTCTCCTCCTCCTTCTTCTCTCCTTTTCCCTCTCCCTCTCTCTCTGACTGACTCTTAAAGTTTTGTCTGATTGAGCCTGGCCTTTCACTCTTTTAGCTAAGGAAAACGATTTAAAGATTTCTTCACGATTTTCTTCTTTTCTTCTTATAATTTATCCTTTCTTCTTTTCCTTTTTTTTAATTTTCTTGTTTCCTTTTTCCGCTCTTCTTTTTCTCCTTCCTCCTCCTCCTTCTTCTTCTTCGTTTCTTCTTCTTCTCTTCCTTCTTTCTTTCTTCTTTATCTTCTTCCTCTTTGTCTGCCTTTGTTTTTTTTTTCTCCTCTTATTTTGATTTTGTTTTTGTTTCTCTTCCTCTTCTCAGTATTTCCTCTTATTCTTCTGTTCTTTCTCCGCGTTTTCTATCCATTTATCCACTCATCAGGAGCGCAAGAACCCAGGGCTACGCTACTCAGACCCGACAGACGAGGGGGACCAACCTCACATCTCCCCTGAGTCGCATTATGTGAGCAAAAAACTCCAACCATACATCGGATATAAACCCTTACAGGTCGAATCGGGTTGAAGCACCGTAACCCACTAAACCACCCAGCTTTATATGGTTACTATCCAGTGCTGTGCAGTCACCCGAAGACAGTACTACATCAAGTGAGTGGATGACGGGCACCCCCATTTACCTCTATGCTTTATACTACATAAATATGCGATTAAGGTGTTGTCACTGAGGTATTATTCAGAATTAAAAAGTAATAATGCTTAAATACACCAAGTGAGTGGATGACGGCCGCCCCACTTACCTCTATGCTTTGTACTACACAGAAGAAATATACAGAATGATAGAAGCGTATCACCGAGGTATTAGGCAGAATTAAGAAGCAAAAATGTTTAGCTGGGGACTTAAAGAAAAGGTCTCATCCAGGCGACCTCCAGGTAAATGAGTGTACTGTATCACATTTCATCACACCCAGCAAAGTATTTATTTCATGATTTCAACTCGACTGGAGATGAAAAAAATGTTTTGTTTAATGTCGCTGAGGAAGAAATTGACAGAAAAATGTTTTGTTACATGCTTGTGATGAGTTACTAAAAATGAATATTACTTTGCTTCTTGTTAATGAGTAAGAAAATGCTTCATGTCACTGAAGGAAAAAAAATTCTTTGTTTCGCGTTGCCGATGATGAAAATGCTTTGTCTCATGCTACTGAAGGAGAAAATGCTATGTTTTATTTATGTTATTGAAGGAAAACCCTTTGTCTCAAGTTACTGAAGAAGAAAAATGTTTTGTTGCATGTTACCGACGAAGAAAAGAGAGCTTTGTTGCATGTTCCCGAAGAAGAAAAAAGAGCGTTGTTGCATGATACCGACGAAGAAAAATGCTTTACTTCTTGTGATTAGGAAAGAAACCTTTGCCAATAATTTATAACCATTACCTTTAGTCTATTTCGAGTGGTCTACTTTAATGTATTTATAAACGCCTACATCATCATATCCTTTGAAGAGTCTATACTTAAATTTATTCCCCCTGTTGTTTGCCCTATGTAAAAATAAAAAATAAATTACTACTACTACAAATACTACTACTAATAATAATAAATTCATGAAGTCATTCCTGTTTCTCAATCTCGGTATCCTCTTAAGTCAGATTTATTCCCACTGTTGTCTGCCTTTAGTCATGAAATAAATAACTAAATAATATACCTTAAATAATGAAAATAAAACCTCTAGTATTCGTTACACCCACATAATTTCCTCCTCACTCTTGGTATTCGTCACCCTTCGCTGTACCGTCTCGTGTGTGTGTGTGTGTGTGTGTGTGTGTGTGTGTGTGTGTGTGTGTGTGTGTGTGTGTGTGTGTGTGTGTGTGTGTGTGTGTGTGTGTGTGTGTGTGTGTGTGTGTGTGTGTGTGTGTGTGTGTGTGTGTGTGTGTTTTCAATTTTCTTCACCGTAATAACATGGCCAGAAGAGGATACAATATTCTCAGTATGGGATAAGTAGAACCAGTTGCGTCTTATGGGAAGAGGCCTTGAAAAATAATTCTTCTTTCCCCCCATTTCCGTCCTTTTCTACTTCTTTAATGTTTTCTGATTATACTGAAGAAACAGCGCTCAGGATATGAAGTTAGTTACGTTTCACACACACACACACACACACACACACACACACACACACACACACACACACACACACACACACACACACACACACACATCTACCCTCCCCCCACACAACCCACACACATACATCCACTACCCCAACCCCCACACACACACCGTCCCCGATCCACCTATAAATATATACACGTGTACCCTAGTAGAAGAGTCAAGGTAGTCACCCACGGGAAATATTACAGGAAAAGTAAGATCCCCGTTCTGAGAAATGAGCTGTAGGAAACCATTATATACTTCCTTTGGTTTTGTATGTTATTATCTTTTGTATCACATCAATGGGTACAGTTACAGAAGAGAGTCCTTTGAGAGAGTCCTTTAAGTGAGTTCTTTATGTGAGAAGAGAGTCCTTCAAGAAAGACCTTTAAGAGAGTCCCTTCAGATTGTCCTTTAAGATAGTCCTTCAAGTGAGTTCTTTAAATGAGTCCTTCAAGACAGTCCTTTAAGAGAGTCCCTTAAGACAGTCCTTCAAGAGAGTCCTTTAAGAGTGTCCTTTCAATCCAACAACATGTGTGTTTGAAGGTGGGGTATATTCAAAACTGGCCCTGTTTGTCCGTACGTCATTCTCTAGCTTGTGGGAGTGGCTCAGTGCCGTCGGGTGAAAACAGACATCAATGATTTTTTTATAGACTTCGTTACGACGACGACGACGACGATTGGTAGTGGTAGTAGTGGTAGGAGCAGTACCAAGATTATTACTATTACTATGATTATTATTATTATTATTTTCATTATTACTCGTATCATTACTATTATCGTTTTTTTTTTTACCTGCAATGGGATATTCATACAAATGATCGATTTAATGCCGTAACTTGGACTTCTTTTTGCAGGAGCGACGAGGGAAGACGACGACCAAGGGCGGTATTCCGGTGCACATAGGAAGCGTACTTAACACCTCTTCCTCACAGGTTTACTTCTGATTCTGCTCCGCTACTATATCCCTGTGTGGTATTCATGCAATCTATATCCACATCAAAAAAATATAAGAAGCTAAAAAGAGGATATTAATGGTTAGTTTGGAGACTAAATCGCTAAGGCAGAGGTGTTTGGAGCCTCCTTACCCGGCGAGAATACGGGCCCAAGTCTACCCGTATTTCCTGTTCCTACTACGAAAAGTAAGTCTCAGCTACGAAAGGAAAGTGGTCGTAGGAGATATATATGTTTTATGCAGGAAATACAACGACAGGAGAATGTATAATAACCCCACATCCCTAGTTCATCCTATAAAAAGAAATATAAGTTACAACAGGGCTTCGATCTTACGTAATGTTCCAGTATTGCACTCCAGGCTACTACCAGATGTATTTATTAATTATTATTATTATCAGGTAAATTATTTCATTCACCTATGGAAGCAGTTTTAGTACTGTTGTGGTTATTTAAGTCAATTCAGTCCGAAAAATGTCCTGCTGTAAAAGTAAAAATAAACAAATAAATAAATGAATAAACAAAAAAGTAAATAAATAAACGAAAAAACAAAAAAATAATGTCAAAATCTTCCACTTTAAAAAAAAATACGTCGTAGGTCAAAAAAAGTTAGAAATGTAAAAAAAAAAATAAAAATACATAAATAAATAAATAATGTCAAACTATTCCACTTGAAAAACTATGTCGTAGGTAGAAAAAATATATATATAAAATGTCAAAAGAAAAACACGTCTTCGGGCTGACAGGGAGAGTAAATTAAATAGTTCCTAGTGGTTCACAGTAATTAAACGCTGTCATTTGCACGGAAGTAACAGCATTTTTTTTCCTCTCTTTTTTCGTCTTCTTCCCACATTTTTATTTTTTGGTGAGTTACTTTACGCATTTTCTTTATCCTGTCAGTGATCCCTAACCTTCTCAGCTCGGGTGATGGTCGAGAGTTGCCAGACTGGAGACACGATTTAACTAGTAACCAAGGAGACTCATTCTTACCTCAACGAAGGCTCATCAAATTTCATAAAACACAGTACTCGTATTATGGAATGGCACAGTACCGTCAGATGAAAAAAAATCCTACTATTCTGAAAACTATAATTAAATCCTTCACTAATTTCATGTATATTTTTGCGATCACCAGACGATTTTCCTCAGTTCAGGCAAGACTATTTAAACTGAAGGGGTTAGATATGGCCTTCACTAACTCCTCCAGTTCAAGATTCCTCCCCAGCTGAATAAAATCGTCTAGGAGGTACACTCTGAACAAAATCGTCTGCATAAATCAACATGTCACAGGAACTAAGGGAGAAGCACGTATACGGGTTGATTTTATTTTTTCTTGGCGATTTGTTCAGTATTATTTTTAGAGTAAGACAAGGATAGTATATTTAGATTCTTACATATGTACTTCTGTTGAAAAATATGTGATGACCGAATGAGGTGACTGTATGAGGAGATATCGACCCTATCATCATCATCATCATCATCATCGTCGTAGTCGTCATCATTTCTCTATCACCCTCATTATCATCACCATCATCACTGTCACCACCACCATCATCGTAATAATAATCATCATCATAATAAACATCATCATCATCATCATCATCGTCAGCGTGTAATGTTTTTTCCCATACAATGCTTCACTTCCTTCCCTTTCCCTTCATACCCCCTCCTCTCTCTTCTTGTTCCCTCCCCCCCCCCATTCCTTGTTTCCATCCTCCCTCTCCCCCTCCCCCCCCCGGTTTTTCCCCTTTTCTAATTAATCCATTTCCCCTCCTCTCTCGCCAGTCTTTCCTCCTCTCCCAGCCAATCCCTCCCTCTTATCCTTTCTTCCCTTCACTCCCTCACACTTTCCTTCCCTCCTCTTCTCTCTCTTCCCAGCCAATCCATCCCTCATTTGCCTTCCTCCTCTCTTCCTTTCTCCCATCTTTCTCTCTTCCTCTCTCTTGCCTCCCATGTCTATCGTCTTCGTTTCCCTCCGTCACTTTCTCTATCTCCTCCCTCTCCCACCCGCCCTACTTACTCTCCTCTCTCTCTCTCTCTCTCTCTCTCTCTCTCTCTCTCTCTCCAGCGACCACATCCTGTCCTCCCACAATTACAAGAAAGAGAAAGTTTGTGTCTCATCTGCATACGCTGGTTCTCTGGCGACAGTGATTAGCATACCTGTTGGGGAGGGGGGGGTGGCACAGAATCGGAAGGCGTTATAGGGAAAAGAGAGGGTGACAGGGTGCTAGAGAGGGTGATAGGGTGGTAGAGAGGGTGACGGAGTGGAAGAGAGAGTGGTGGGGTGGTACAGAGATTGTAAGGGGAGGGAGGTTTATACAGTGTGGCAGAGAATAGAGTGAAAGAGTGTGTGACAAAGGGGAGAGAGAGAGAGAGAGAACCATATCTTTTTAAATATGCATGTGTACCTCGCAGTTGTGTATGTGCCCATGTTTCTCTGTGTACGAATTTCTTGTGTGTGTGTGTGTGTGTGTGTGTGTGTGTGTGTGTGTGTGTGTGTGTGTGTGTGTGTGTGTGTGTGTGTGTGATGTTCCTATGTGAGTGTTCTCTGTGATGTGTGCGTGGGTCGTGGTGGCATATATGTGCGTGTGTACGCATGGGAACTTGAGTGTGTGTGTTGCTTAGTCTATGTACACTATTAATAGCCTTGTACTGTGGTTTGTATGTGTACATTTTAGTGTACATGTATTGCTACAGTATGTAGTACGAGCTGAGTACGTCTGTTTGTATGTATGTATGTATGTATGTTTGTATGTATGAATGTATACATGCATGATC
Source organism: Coenobita brevimanus (assembly GCF_032717465.1). Classification (NCBI taxonomy): domain Eukaryota; kingdom Metazoa; phylum Arthropoda; class Malacostraca; order Decapoda; family Coenobitidae; genus Coenobita; species Coenobita brevimanus. The sequence goes on along the minus strand of NC_137007.1, from coordinate 33,243,276 downwards.
GTATATGTATTTATGTATGCTTGTATATATGTAATTATTTATGTATGTATGTATGTACTGTATGTATGCACGATCATACATGTATTTATGTATGTATGCTCGTATGTATGTATGTACTGTATGTATGCACGTATGTATGTATATATGACTGTATTTATGTATGATCGTATGTATATATTCAAAAAAATCACCCGACTACATGCGAGCCAAAGACATACACTATTGATATCCAAAGAAAAAAGGCAAGCACGAAAAATGCCGAGAGCTTTTCTGTATGCATATGTGGATGTATGGGACTGTTTCTGTACGGGACCGTGTGTGTGTGTGTGTGTGTGTGTGTGTGTGTGTGTGTGTGTGTGTGTGTGTGTGTGTGTGTGTGTGTGTGTGTGTGTGTGTGTGTGTGTGTGTGTGTGTGTGTGTGTGTGTGTGTGTGTGTGTGTGTGCACCATAACTACGGTACTCAGTGTTTACAATCTAATCCAAACTCCATTACTCTTATTGCTGTTGAAACTACCCCGCGACTACCACACCGCACCGCACCACACCACACCACCGCTCCCCACCTCACACCACACCACACCATCCCTTCCACCTCACACCACACCACACCATCCCTCCCACCTCCGCACGATACCACGACAAACCACATCAGCAACGTACACAATACCACCTCATACCACTCCATTTCACCTCTCCCCACACAACACACCTTTCCACTCCACACCACCCTTCCACACACCAAACCACATCACATCACACCTCACACACTACACCACCCCACCTCACCAAACCACTCCACCCCATCTTACCTCACCACACCAAACTACCACACCACACCACACCACATCATCCCACCGCACCAAATCACCTCACCCCACCCTACCACACCACCATACCACACCACACATAAGTGTCGACTAATGCTTCCAACTGAGCCCTGAGGAATGGGGACAGGTCAGGGCTGCTTAAATGAACCACAGCATGCGCAAAACTAACAGGACTTTTAGCCTGAGTGAAACGGGGCAAATTGGCACTAAAATGAGGGCTTATTTCTGTATTGTGCTGCCTTGTGCTCTACTTGTGCAGGGGGATGTTTTATGTGATTGTTTCTGACTCCTAAAACCTGATGAGTCCTTACTTTAGCTAGAAAAAAATAGTCCAGTTAGAAAATTATAACAAACGTGTACCGAAAAAATTGACGCATTTCAGTGACTCTCCATTTCAAATATATCATTTTGCCTGGAGGTGGAGTTAGGATTCCGGGGGATTGGATGGTAGACGAATGAGTGTGTGGCCTGTTCATCTGGGAAGGCTTTTGGTTAACTTCTTTTCCTGTCAGGCTTTTCTGGTTCCCTGGACCTTACCCCACCCCCATCCGTAGGAGGAAAAGGGGTCTGGATGCTGTGATGATAATGAATGACACCTAACCCCTTGTCAGTCATGTGATACATTTTAAAAGACACTACCAAGAAAAGAAGTAAAAGAAAAGGCGGAGAAGGCTGATGTTTTGAAAGAGAAAAGATTTTTAAAACGGAGGGAGAGATTACACCTCCTACCACTGCCTCATAAAATGATACTCCCGTCTCAATCTCACTCAACCTCGCTCTCGGTGTAGCTTCTGCCTCCCTCACTCAGCCTCGCTCTCGGTGTAAATGTTATAACCAAAAATAAATGCATCAGCTAAAACTGGCATAAAAACATGGATAATCCCAGACTTCATGCATATTTAAAACACAGCGAAAAACACGTGGGTGAAAATTTAATATCAGTTACCTTGGAGAGTGACGAGGTGTGAGAGTTTTAATTTAGCTGAAAGAGAGAGAGAGAGAGAGAGAGATACAAGGAGGGTAACAAGACAATGAAACACAGTGAGAGGGAGAAGCCAGCAGGGGCCAGAAAAATACACTAAAAAGAACAACAAAAAACGGGATGCATTGAGGGGAAGGAGGGGGGTCTTCAGAAAAAAATACCAAACAATAACATTCGCTCCAAAACTGTCATCGAATAGAAAGATTCAGAAGATTGTGAATGCTGCAATAAACGTAGTGAAAAGAAAAGACACAATGGACGAAAAAAAAGTCGAAAAATAACAATAAAAGAGAGCCAGGGAAAGAAACTTGAGGGTGAGGTGAAAGGAAAGAGATCAAGACATAAAAACGAGTAAGAAAAACAATGTGAAGGGTCAAATTGATGAAAAATAGATTGTTCTGATTTCTTCACGTAAAGGACGCAAGAAAAATTAAGAGATGAAATGGAAGTGGTAGAAAAGATTGAAGAAACGCAGGGAGCATGATAAGAGAGAGAGAGAGAGAGAGAGAGAGAGAGAGAGAATTAACCCCTTCAGCCATCTCTCGGGGCGATTTTCCTCAGCTTAGGGGATATTTTTCGAACTGGGGAAGGTAAACAGAGACATAAATAACTCCTCCACTACTCAGGAACTTTACTGATGCTGAATAAAACAGGGAGACAATCTATCAACATCAATCTATCTATCTATCTATTTATCTATCCATCAATCTATCTATCTCGTCACACTCCTATCCTATAGCAGATATACAGAAAAAATTATATAAAAGAAAGTCATTAGAAAAAATACCTTAAAATTTCCTACCTTGTGGACCCATGGATCAAGGGGGAGAAACACACACACACACACACACACACACACACACACACACACACACACACACACACACACACACACACACACACGATAGGCAAGCTAACAACCAGAAAACACATAGAAAGAGCGTACTTCCGTCAACGTTAGTATATCTTGTGACTTACAGTTGAAATTCATCTTTCCTACAAGACGAAGATTTTTACGGTCACACACAACGTCACTTAATTCTTCGGTCTTGGTCTCACAGCGCATACTTCCGCCACCACCAATAATATTTTTAATTTATTATTGCACTAGGGTCTGGATCCACCCCAAAATCTAATGACCTCTTCGTTGACCCGCTGCCCACTGACCCTACAGATTTCACAGACACTCAGTAACAACTTTTTTTTTCTTTTTTTTTCTGATATCTTTTGCACAGATTGATAAACAGACAAGGGTGAATACAAAACTTCCGTCCACCCTGGTTCTCGGAGGTAACAAACAGATAGGCAAAATAACATATAACAGAGACAAGCTGGCTGGGCTAGTAAAATACAGCAACAGACAGACACATTGTTGAACACTGACAAAGGTCCAGGGTGGCAATGATACAATACATATATGAAGGAAAAAACTGAGACATACACAGATAATCGCACCTGAGAAGTAATCAGGAAAACAAAGATAAATCACAGATAAATACGAAAAAAAAAAAACTGAAAAACACGCAAACGGAAAAACGAAAAAAGACACAGAGACGACGAAAAACAAAAGCTAATTACGGAAAAAGACCAACATGACAAAAAGGAAAATGAAAGACTATCAAGAAAGAGAAATGAACAAACACTTGAAATCTAGAAAACGAAGCAGGAAACAAGACAGGCGAATGAAATGAAGATATAAAACAGGACACAACGAAAGAAAAATAAGAGAAAAAAAAAAATGCAAAAGGAAGGCTGAAGCAGGGGTCATTGTTTATTAGCGTGGCAGGATCAGGCAGACAAGGACCCTGGCCAAAGAGAAATGAGAGGAAATGTGGCAGAGGAAATGGGGAGGTGCTGTGGACTGATTGACATGTGCTACTTCTCTTACCTCCGTTTCCTCACTCCACATCAATTTCTTATCCACACACTCTCACCCACCCTGACACCCACCTTTATCCTCCTCTCATCCTTACCTTCACTCGCCCTCACTCCCATCCATCTCTGATCCACACACCCTCACCCCATCCATCTCTCATCCACAAACTCACTCCACCCATCTCTCACCAACACACCCTCACCCTATCCACCTCTCATTCACACACTTTCACCCCCATCCACCTCCCCTTCAAACACTCACCGCATCCACCTCTCATCCACACATTCTTACCTCACCCACCTCTCATCCACACACCGTCACCCACACTCAACCCAAACTCTCATGTCACTACTTTAAGAATCCCTACCACTACCCTCATCTCCCTTGTTTAAAGCATCAACCACAGATCTCCTTTCACCACCACTATCACCATCTTCATGAGAGAGAGAGAGAGAGTGTGTGTGTGTGTGTGTGTGTGTGTGTGTGTGTGTGTGTGTGTGTGTGTGTGTGTGTGTGTGTGTGTGTGTGTGCGTGTGCGTGCGTGCGTGCGTACGTGCGTGCGTGCGTGTGTGTGTGTTCCAATCTGAGTTTACCAATATCCATAACTTATAAAGTTTTGACAGAAGTTGCCAATGACAGAGGGAGTGACGGATTAGGAGTGAATGACAAAGACAGATACACAGACTGACAGACAGGCAGACATATACATAAAGAAACACAGGTAGGGAGACAAACCGAAACAGAAAACATTATAATTATACAGGAAAACAGTTTTATAAAGACAAGTAACAAGACAATGTACAAAGAATAAGCTTAAGAGAGAAAAAACAAGTGCATTCAGTACTCCCATGAAATACAAAGTCCTCTACCAGATGAAAACCGTACATATATCACTCTGACCTTAGGAGTGAATGGCTAGTTGTTCCACGCGACACACCGTCATGGTATGGGGAAAAATTGCGTGAAGTTACATCAGAATCTGTCCATGCATGTGGAAGTTACGGAGCGGACACGAAATTGCAGACGGACTGACGTATTGATGCAGGGACGTACTGACGGAACCGCGCAAACCTATAGTCCCCGATCCGTTAGACTGGTAGGGGACTAATGTAGAAGAAAGGGGACGGGAAAAAAATAGGGAGAAAAGAATATCTAACAGTTAACTAAAGGTGAGTCCCTGGAGAGAGAGAGAGAGAGAGAGAGAGAGAGAGAGAGAGAGAGAAAGGGGGGGTGAAGGAAGTGTGGAGATGCTGGCTCCACAAAGGCCTGTGTTAGTGGCGCAACCTCCCATTCCCCCCCCTCTCTCTCTCTTTCTCTCTATCTATCTATCTATCATTCCGCCTACCTCACATGATGAATGAGGTAGGATGGGAAGTTGGTCAGAAAAGGATGAATTTGATGAATGTGAGTCAGTATGAAAATGGATGAATAAAGAGGATACGTAGTTAAGGTGAGGATGGGTCAGATAAATATGGCAATCAAGGTGAGTAAGATAGGTGAGTCAGCTGAGTAGATGAACCAGGTCAGTTGATGAGTAAGAAATGTGAGTGAAATCGGTGATAGTAACTAGGGCAGTCAAAAGATGGAGGATGAGTACAGGGGATACGGGAATAAGCTGAAGATGAGTTTGATGAATGTTAATGACTCAGGACTATAGGTGAGTCAGGTGAATGAGTGAATCAGGTAAAGGTTAATGAGAATAGGAGAGTCAACATAAAGGTGGAATGAGTAATAGGAGAGGTTGGTAAATGAGGAAAAGTTAGAGGAAGGTTAGCGAGTCAGGGTGAGTGAGTGAGTGAGTGAGTGAGTGAGTGAGTGAGAGGAAGTGTGTGAGGTGGGTGCGAGAACCCCCAGTAAAAGACTAGTGAAGAAAATCATGGAGAAACGTTTTGAAAAGATTGTGCAGTAATTTTTCAGTGAGAGAGAGAGAGAGAGAGAGAGAGAGAGAGAGAGAGAGAGAGAGAGAGAAACGCAATCTCTGTTGGAATTTCATTTTACCGAAATTTCACTGTCCTTCAATGGCGAAATATGAAAAACGGGAAAAAGGAAGAGGATGACATTAATAAAAGCGCAAGTAACACAGAGAAATATATATATAGACTACGTACAGGAATATTTTTGTAATTCACATTGGGTTTATAAGACACACACACACACACACACACACACACGTAAGTCTGGAGATTGCAAGACTAAAACGAGAAACATGTCTTATGGTTGAAGGGGTTGAGGGAAAGACGTGGTGTGTCGTGGGGTCGTTACTGAGTTAGGACAAAAAACGCCTAGAGGGGGTCCTTCTTGTCCAGGCTACCCCTCACAGGATACGGCATCAGCCAGGAGATAAAGACAGGCTGACAGAAGAGATAGAGAGATAGGTAGGTACGTAAAAAGGCAGGTAGGTAGGTGGGTTGACAGATAGATAGATATGGATAGATAGATAGACAGACAGATAGATAGAGATTGACAGATATAGCTACAGACAGACAGACAGACAGATAGATAGATAAATTAAGTAGAGGCACGTGTATACAGTCAGTGGAAAAAAATCTTGGGAATTTTGTGTGAAAATTTTATATACTGTGTCTGACAAAACATACTGAGAGTGGGCCTTGTTTTCCCAATGTCTCACCTCTCTTCCATCCTTTCTCTCCCTCCATTCTCTCTCCCTCTCCCCCATTTCCCTTCTCTCTTCTTCTCCCTTCTCTCTTCCATCCTCTCCCTATCCCCTCTCTCTTCCATCCTCTCTCCGTCTCCCCTCTTTTACACCCATTCTCTCTTCGACTCCTTTCTCTTTTTCCCTTCCCCTCTCTTCCCCACTCTCCCTCTCCTCGCTCCCTACCCTTTCTCTCCTTCCTCCCCTTCGTCCCATCCCTCTCTCTTTCATCCTCTCTCCATCCCTCGCTCCTCTCTTTTGCTACCCCTCCCCTCCACCCTAATTTCCCACACCTTACCGCTGCTTCACTTTTTCTTTCACATTATTCCTGTACTTTCCCCATTCCCTTCCTCCTCCTTCATCTTCCTCCTCCTCCTCTTCCTCCATCAACTCACTATTTCTCTACCCATTAACCCTTTGGCAGCCACTTAATCCCACACCCCTGTCCCCTCCACCTCGTTCTACTCTCGCTTAATCTACCACCACTATCTTATTTATGAAGGTCCTGCCCGTTTAAGTGGATAATTAGGAAGGCATTATTCACGTGTGTGTGTGTGTGTGTGTGTGTGTGTGTGTGTGTGTGTGTGTGTGTGTGTGTGTGTGTGTGTGTGTGTGTGTGTGTGTGTGTGTGTGTGTGTGTGTGTGTGTGTGTGTGTGTGTGTGTGTGTGTGTGTGTGTGTGTGTGTGTGTGTGTGTACGGATGGGTTTAATGAAACGTACAGAATATTTCCAAGTAAATTACCTGTCCTGTCGCCCTGATATACCTGAAATTAAGCCTCACTTACAACTTTTCTCCATCTACCTGAACATTACCAAACACCTCACTTTTCTTCACCTTCCTAATTTTACCTGTCAGCAGATGGAATGGCTCTACCTCACATTTGTCGCTACGCCTATTTAATCGGGCGAGGAAACTAATCAGATCGGTACGGTCTCTCTCTCTCTCTCTCTCTCTCTCTCTCTCTCTCTCTCTCTCTCTCTCTCTCTCTCTCTCTCTCACCTGTCCTAGCAGCAATCAACAAGGCCCGATGTTAATGTGATCACCTGCTCTTGGTGTAAACACCTGGATCATTTATTTACCTGTTCTGATCCGAGGAGGAGGAGGAGGAAGAGGAGGAGATATGATAAGTGAAGAAGGAGAGGAAAAGATGGAAAAGGAAAGCGTGGGGTAGGCGGAGAGGGAGAAGGGGGGAGAGAGACGCAGAGGGGAGGGGGAAGAGAGGCAGAGGGGAAAGGGGGAAGAGAAGACTGGAGGGTAAATTAATGAGACAGTGAATAAGTAAAGAGACGGAAGAAGGGGACAGGAAGTGAGAAGAGAAGAGGAGGGAAAGATAGGAAGGGATAAGGGGGAGGAAGAGGAACGGGAGAAAGTGAGGGGGGGGAAGGTAGAATTGGGAGACGAGGAAAGATAAATGTGTAGGAGAAGGGTGAAAGGAGGGGAACAGGGGAGGGAGAGAAAAAGGGAGAAAATAGGAGGAGCGGGAAAGGGGAAATACAGATCGGCAGGAGAAGGTAATAAAGAACTGGGGGAGGGGAAAAGAGAGGAAGAGGGGTGGAAGAGAGAAGGAAGGGTGCAAGAGGGGTTGAGGAAGAAAAAGAGGAGAAAGAGAAGAATGGTAGGAAAGGGATATGGAAGAGTATGGAAGAATGGGAAGGAAAGAGACGAGAGGACGAACAATTAGGGAGAACGAAGAGGAGAAAGGCACAGGGATAGAGAGAAGGGCTAGAGGGAGAAAGAAGTTGAGGAGAGGAAGGAAAAATAGGGATGGAAGTGCAACAAGAAAAAGTGGAAACAATGGAAGAAAAGGGAGAAGGGAATGATAAAAGAGGCAGACAGAGATGAATACTTATACAGATACCTACTGACTGCACAAGGGTCATTTGATGTTACAGCCAGGTCCCTAATCATGCAGGTGGGGGGGGGGAAACAGCTTAGGCAAGGAGTCCAACCGACGCACCAATCAAAGTCATATAAAAAGAGAGGGAAAACGGAGAAGGGGGAGGGAAACAAGAGGATGCGTAGGGATAGAGTTAAAGAAGACGCACATAACATACATACATACAAACACACTGAGAGAGAGAGAGAGAGAGAGAGAGAGAGAGAGAGAGAGACGCTCCTAACAATCACAGGTCGTTCAATTACAAAGTCAAATACAGAGCAACAAGTGAGAAAAAGGAGAGAGAGAGAGAGAGAGAGAGAGAGAGAAATACAGGAGCAATAGAAAGAAGGAAAAATTTATCAAAGGGGGAGAGTTTCCCTTTTTCTGACACCTAAAAAAAAAAGTATGAACAAATTTACATGACCTTTTCCCTACTCTCTCTCTCTCTCTCTCTCTCTCTCTCTCTCTCTCTCTCTCTCTCTCTCTCTCTCATTGTACTGCAGGAAACTAAACTGACCTCGTATGTGTACTGAAAATCAAAACAATGTTGAAAGAAAACGTGTTGCAAATATTCACGTTAAAAGCATATAAAAGCACAATTTATCTATCTATCTACCTCTCTCTCCCTCCCTCTCTCTCTCTCTCTCTCTCTCTCTCTTTCTCTATCCACTGTCAGACGCCTCAATCTCAATATATTTTAAGATTACCCCCATGAATGTAACAAAAATGCATTATGTTTAAATTAAATGTGTTTAAAAATATCTCCCTATGTACAATTAATAAAGTACAAAATAAAGCTAGACCCTTCATTACGAGTCTATTCTTATTTATCTTACTTATTTACTTATTTATTTATTGCTCGTCCTACCGCCAGTCCTTATCACTTTATCAAATATCTTCCTTATCTCTGGGTTAATAAGTGGTAAATTAATCTTTCAAGTTCGTAAAATCTCTCCTACAATCAGTAAAATCGTATAGCAATTATAATAAATTAATAAACGAATAAATAAATGAATAAATAATACCATCGTAGTGATTGGACAAAAATAGACGAGTCAAAATTTCGAGAGAGAGAGAGAGAGAGAGAGAGAGAGAGAGAGATGCTTACGAATTTCACCGTTAATAAATAGTCATCAAAATTCCCGTCGTCATCTCCACCTTTTCTCTCTTTGGATTTTGGAAACAGGTGTGGTTTATGAGAAGCAGGTGACACTGATAACTTATTTTTAAAGTTCAAGGACGAAAGAAAATGGACAGGCGACAGGACTTTTGCTGGTGACCGTACATCGAAATACAAACAGACTTTTAGGCAAACGCGAATCAAACTTCAATTCCCTCATTAACCT
>NC_137007.1:33228712-33231212 GCF_032717465.1 Coenobita brevimanus | reverse complement strand
TTATAAGGTTAATTCTTTACACAGCGCCTGAAGAAGAGAGAAAAATATGGAACGAAAAATTACACAAAACTGCCCGGAAATTGAACTTCATGAGGCTGAAATGAATTGAAGGGAAAAGTAGAGAGGAAAATTGTACCCTTTTGAAAAGAGAGAGAAAAACACAGCAGGATCACTGGCCAGGAAAATGAAAATGATGGGGAGATGAATAGGGGTAAAAATTTAAAAAAAGAAAAGAAAAACAGGGAAAAACAATGCAGGATCATTAAATATACTGTCCAGAAAAATGAATAAAATGATGGAGAGAGAGAGAGAGAGAGAGAGAGAGAGAGGAACACTACACAAACTGGCCACGAAAATGAATAAAATGATGGCAAGATGAACAAGACTAAAAAGAAGAAAAAAATTAAAATCGTCCCAAAGGAATCAATCAATCAATCTATCTATCTATCTATCTATTTATCTATCTATTTATCTATCTATAGTAGTATAATTAAACACACTAATAATAATCTAAGCAAAATAAAGACGACACGAACGGAGGACATGAAGTAAAAAAAAAAAAAAAGGAAATAAAACGATTTTATAAAACATGAACACGTGCAAGACTAAAATGGGAAAAATAAGCAACATTAATAAGAAAAAAAAAAAAAAAACAGCCCAGAGATTTAGCAAAACAACAAAAGAAATGAGTGGGGTGAAAAATACTGCCGAAATACAGAAATATACCAAATGGAAAGAGAAAACAAAATGCGGCTATAAAATAAATAAATAAATAAATAAATAAACCGTAAATAATGAAGTAAATGATGTCGAGATTAATATAATGATAAAGTTGCCAATTAAAATAAATGCGTACACAAAATGGAAAATACGATAAATAAAGACAAGCGGAAAAACAGACAACTAGGGTGACTGCACAAACTAACCGGATAAAGAATGAAATGAGGGCAACATGAATGGAAGTGAAAACAAAAATAAGTACAAAGCATTCAGAGAGCACATACCTCCGCCTATACACTGCTGTTCTAAAGGATCCGGGTCTGGATCCGTGGAGATACTGTGTGCAATACATAGGATCCGGATCAGCCCCTATATTTAATCGATTGTTCCTTGACCCATGGCCCACTCTTCCACAAATTTTATTGAAATTCACTGAGAACTTTTGGATATATTGCGCGGGATACATAGGATCCGGATCCGGGTCTGCTCGAAAATTTAATAATTCTTTCTTGGCCCATGGCTCACCCTTCTACAAAATTTAATTGAAATTCATTGAGAACTTTTGGGACATCGTGTGGAAAAACAAACAAACAAACAGACAAACAAAGGTGAATCCATAACTCCTCCACCTTCGCTGGCGGAGGTAAAAACAAAACAAAAAAAAATACACGCATGCTCCAAAAAAAAAAAGGGGGGGGGGAATCATAACATAAAAAAGCTAACAGCAGCAAAAAAAGTACAAACGATACAGCATAACAAAACCCTCCTGCCCCCCCCCCCCCAAAAAAAAAAAAAGGAAAAGGGATCGAAAAGTTAAGCAAAAGATACCCACAGTAGGATCGACCAAAAATATATATAACTTAAAAATATTAGCCCCAAATTGTGAGGAAGACTGGGATGAATGGCGTCGAAAACAATACGAGAAAAAATAAAATCAATACATACACGGCAAAAACGAAAAAAAAAATAAATAAATAAAACCCGAACCCAAACTTATTACCGCCGAAAAAAAAAAAAAAAGCACTAGATCGAAAACAATGGGGCGACAAACAAAGAAACGAAAAAGGGTAAAAAGAGACAATAAAAATCATAAGTAAAAAAAACTGCAGATTAAGCATATCAACCATTATCGAAAAAAGATGAGGGAAGATGTATTGTGGTGAAAAAAAAATGATAAAAAAAACAAAAATACAGAAAACAGGATATACACGTGCAAAAAAAAAAAAGATGAAAACAGACCACGAAAACACATACCAGGACCGAAAAATAATCGAAAAAAAGGCCGGAATTAAATAGAAAAATTATACACATACCGACAACATGATAGGAAAAAAAATACAGGTTAATCAGCTAACTAGTTCTGGGAAATGAATGAAATGAGAGTGAGATGAATCGGGGTGGGGAGAGAGAGAGAGAGAGAGAGAGAGAGAGAGAGAGAGAGAGAGAGAGAGAGAGAGAGAGAGAGACTCGTTATACCTCGTCTGTTATTTACTGTCACAGGAAAATGGGGCACAGGAGGGGAAGGGATGGGAGGGGAAGAGGGAGGTGGTGTGAGAGAAAAGAGGGAAGGGGAAAAGGGCAAGGGAGAGGGAAGGATGAGGGGAAGTGTGTGAGAAAGAAGAGAGAGCAAAGGGAAAGGCAGAAGGAAGGCGAAGATGGAATGGAAGAGAAAGGGAAACGGAAGAAAGGAAAATAAAGTGAGGAAGGAAAAGGTAAAGGCTGAGGGAAGAGGAGGGAAGGGGTGAGAAGGAATGGGGGAAAGGAGGGGAGGGAATGAAAA
>NC_137007.1:33178712-33226212 GCF_032717465.1 Coenobita brevimanus | reverse complement strand
ACACACACACACACACACACACACACACAATCATAGCCAGACAATTCCAGCGTAAAACCTGGTCACAGTGTGGTACAAAAGGCACAATTCACAGTCCTTCCCCTGCACTGCTATCACTGCCGTCCACACCACCACCCAGATGCCAGATGAATGAAGACCCGCTCAAAACGGCCCCGGATGATGCGTGTGTTTCACCTTTTACGCGGTGGATTGGGTTAATTTTTTTCGTTTTTAATTTTTTAAGGAGTTTATTTAGACGACAACATCACCACCATCATCATCATCTTCCTCCTCCTCCTCCTTCCACACCCACATCAGCAGACTGAGCCGTTCCCGCAAAACAAATGATCCCGCCAGGTGAGTTTCTAGTGAAGTGCTACATACAGACCACCTGTATATATTCTCTACCTGTCCATGGCTCTAAATTCCTTCCACAGCACCTCTTCGTGATTAGCACTATACTGTTAACCTATTATCACAGCATTCCAGGTTGAGAGGGTATACCTGCGTCAAATTCGAGGAAAAATAGTATACCCAAGAAAAGTTTACAGACTATCCCCTATCAGTATTGTGCCCTGCCCCATTCCTCACCCAAATGTCAGAGTACCCTTTCTTCTCGTACCATTTTCTCGTGTACTTTATACTGGCGTCACAAAATTGACTTCACCTTCCACCGCTTCAGCCCGCATGAAACTGTCGGTGAATTTCTGTTGTGATTCTTCGTTCTACATTACCAGCGATCGTGGCAACCGTGTATTAGGGAGGTGTATGAGGGGTGTGTATTAGAGGTGTGTAATAGGGCTATGTATCAAGGCTATGTATTACGGGTGTGTATAAGGGCTACGTATCAGGGTTATATATTAGGGCTGTGTATTAGGTATGAGCATTACGGATGTGTATTAGGTCTGTGTATCAGGGCTGTGTATTAGGACTAGGAACCAATGTGATCGATTCCTGAGAGAGATGTCTGCGAACACAACCAATGAGCCAAATGGAGGCGTGACCTAGTTTCCCAAAACACTGAAAACATGCCCCCCTCTTGACACGTGGGCGAGGTCAAACATGAATGAATGACGCTGGGGAAATGACTCACATTGCCTGGATATAATTAGGATAAAGTGAAGTTCATCAGGCTTATCGTTACTCTGTAGCCTAAAATAACCTAACCTTACCTAAATTATACTAACCTAACCTAATCTAACTTAACCTAACCTGACCTAACCTAACCCAACCTAATCGAACCAAACATGATCTCACCTAACCTAGCTTAATCTAGCATAATCTGACCTCGCTTCACCACGGTATGAGTAGGGTAAGGTCTGAGTTTTTCACGAACGTTGTAGTTGTTTCTTTATCCACTCTTCCTTCACACACGTCTTTACTCCTCCACATTCCAGCCTATATCTGTATTCCGCTCCTGTAGTGGTCTGTTTGAAGTTCACTGTAGGATTGGCACTCTGTAGCCTACCCGTTTCCACATTTCAGTACATACCCATACAGCTATATAACTCTCTCTCTCTCTCTCTCTCTCTCTCTCAGACACACACACACACACACACACACACACACACACACACACACACACACACACACACACACACACATTCAAACATACATCTCCCTCGACACAGGAAACAACAGCCTATCCCCTACACGCCACCCACAGCAAGAAATGACATGGTTCACATACACCCATACATTCCGACACACACACACAAATACACCTACTCTTATAGACGCTATCCCTCTTTTCCAACACCCACCCAAGAAAAAAACAAACACTCGCACACACACACACACACACACACACACACACACACACACACACACACACACACACACACACACACACACACACACACACACACACACACACACACACACACACACACATGTAGTCTCAGCCCACCTCCTTCCACCACACACACACACACACACACACACACACACACACACACACACACACACACACACACACACACACACACACACACACACACACACACGTACTCTCAACCCACCTCCGTCCGCCACACACATGCACACAGACAGACACACACGGGCTAAGTGCAAACACCCACTAAGCACACACAAACACGCATCAGCTCACATTAGCCGCACCAGCCTCCTGTTTTTGCAACGGGAAATTTCTGACAAACATGCACCCTGTGAACGCCCTGGATGTTGGGTTAGCTGGGTGTGTTTGCGGGTGGGTGTGGGTGTAAGTGTGTGTGTGTGTGTGTGTGTGTGTGTGTGTGTGTGTGTGTGTGTGTGTGTGTGTGTGTGTGTGTGTGTGTGTGTGTGTGTGTGTGTGTGTTGACAGACAGGTGCTGCATGTCTGCCGTAATGGAGAAGACAGAGGCAAAAGAGTTCATAAGAAAAATATCCAAAGTATCAGCAACAATAAAGAGGTTCAAGATGGTGAAGTAAGATGGCGGTGATGAGTGAAGGAGTGACTGAAGGAGATCACACAGCAGAGGAGTTCAAGACAGTAAAGAAGAAGTGATGCAACAATGCGGCAAAGGGAAAAAGAGACCGAAAGGAGTCAATGAGCTGAAGCCAGTCTGTTCATGAGTACTTTACGTCGTGAGAAGAACTGATACAACTTTGGTGGTACTATAATGACTGAAAAAAATGCTATAATTCTGGTATTTCTAATGATGAAAATGTTAGCAGTTTGGGTGGTAGACATAGTTGCAGGAAAGGTTAAAGACAGGGTGATAAAAAAAAAAGTTTGTAGTTTTCCTGGTCAGAGACAGTAATGGTTACAGCTGCTGCTGTTGTTGTTGTTGTTGTTGTTGTTGTTGTTGTTGTTGTTGTGGTGGTGGTGGTGGTGGTGGTGGAGGACCCAGGCTCATCTGAACGTGAACCCGGTGGACATCAAATAGAAGCTGACTCCTTCCTACTGTCCACCATCATCCTTTCGCGAAACAGGAAGGAAGCTGAGGAAAGTTTATTTACCTAGGCAGTGGAGCGGCCTGGTTATATCGGGACACCACGTGAAGGCGTCCCTCTCCAACACCAACAGCTGTGGTAGGCCAGTTGGCGAAAGGTGTATACAGTAATTACAGTGCTGAAAATGATGCAGTTCAGACACAAATAGAGACAGGATGGCAATAGTTGTGGCAGTCATAGAGGCAATAGCAGATAGTTAAGGGGGAAAATGGTGGTACTTTTGGTGGTAATGGAGGGAGTTTGGTTGTAACTACGACAGGCAGACAAAGATGGGTGTAGTTAATGGTAATCTTAGTTGGAAAATGGTAGTAAGTTGGCTACACATCGCAATAAGGGAGACTATGTTTGGTGGTGATGGTAGGAGTCTGAAAGTTCTTGAGTTAGTAATTTAAGCAAAGAAATATGATCGTCCTAGAGAGATGCGGGTTCAAATGGGGGTTCGCTGGAGTGATGTACGGTGCGTGTGAAAGTCCTTAGGGAGATAAAACTGAAGCACCATAGGGGATTTTTAACAGCACCATATAGGATTCTTTAAAGCACCATATGGGATTTATTAAGCACCATATGGGATTTTTTAACAGCACCATATGGGATTTCTTAAAGCACCATATGGGATTTTTTTTAAAGCAACATATGGGATTTTTAAAGCACCATATGGGATTTTTAACAGCACCATATGGGATTTTTAATGCACCATATGGGATTTTTTTACAGCACCATATGGGATTTTTTAAAGAACCATATGGGATTTTTAAAGCACCATATGGGATTTTTAAAGCACCATTTGGGATTTTTAAAGCACCATTTGGGATTTTTAAAGAACCATATGGGATTCATTAAAGCACCATGTGGGATTTTTAAAGCACCATGTGGGATTTTTAAAGCACCATATGGGATTTTTAAAGCACCATATGGGATTTTTAAAGCACCATATGGGATTTTTGTTAGTGAAGTAACTAGCGTGTGAAAATCCTTAAGGTGTGACTGACTAACCAGGCCGCTCCTTGAGATGCTCCCGGATTTAAGATGGTGGTTGTTGTGGTAGTAAGAGGTAGTAAAGTGGTGGTTGTGGTAGTAAGAGGTAGTAAAATGGTGGTTGTAGTGGTAGTGAGCGCAGATTAATAGTTGACGTTGTGGTAGTCATGGCAACAAAATGTTATAGTTTTGGTAGGAATGCTGGTAGAACGGTTGTGATTGTGGTAGCTATAGAATAAACACTGCTACGGCTAAGGTACAAGCTTTGAGAGTCGAAATGGTTGTAGTTGTGGTAGCGGACACGAGAGAGAGAGAGAGGGGGGGGGGAGGTTACAATAGTAGCAATATTGGCTCAAAATTCTACGGACTTCCCCACCAGGTTTCATTTACTCTTGCGGCTGAAGGTTTGGGAGGGAAGGCAGGAGAGGGAGTGAGGACAGCAAAGAAAAATAAAAGAAAAAATAAAAGTGTGGTGAGAAGAGAATGAGGAAAGAGAAGAATACAAGAATAAAGGAGAAAAATAAAGAGGAAAGTTGCAAAAAAGGAAATACAGTGGGATGAAGAAACGTGTGCCAGGTAATTCGAATGAATGTTATGTATGTATGTATCTATCTATCTAACTAGAGAGAGAGAGAGAGAGAGAGAGAGAGAGAGAGTGAGAGACCAGAAGGTAAACTGGTTAAAAATCTAACTTTCCAATTGGCCAACTTTGAGCGACTTGTGTGACACCGACTATCGGGTTTCTCTCTCTCTCTCTCTCTCTCTCTCTCTCTCTCTCTCTCTCTCTCTCTCTCTAATACACCTTTACTTTTACTCTTGCTACCCTCAGACGTCTTTAAATAACTAATAGGACTCTGCACGCCAGGTAGGAGTTGGTTACAGCCTTCATCAACTCTTCCCCCACAAGGACCCTCTAATAAACCTTTCAGCACCTGAGAAAAAAAAGTAACAGCAATATTCGTGCTACTTCCAATCGATCATATTAAGATTTACATTAGTGTCTAGCGTGGAGAGGGACGCCTTCATGTGGTGTCACTAATATAACTGGTCGACTGAAGTGCCTGGTTATACGAACATCCCTGAACGTCTCCTTTATCCCCCGAGAAGTGGATGGTGGATACCAGAACGGCAACTTAAGCCTGCAGTTCACCGGGTTCACGTTTCATATGAACCTAAGTGAACATCAACAACTAGTGGCCTGTCGTTGTGTCAGAGTTACGGTTCCTCAGCTGAGAGTTCATCATCATCACGTACCTGTTCTCTGTTCACTTTAAGCGTAGAACTGCCATCCCTCCATCTCGATTGCTGATCTGTGGCACGATACACTAGAATATGGTGCTAGCCACGAAGAAGTGCCATTGAAATGATGTTGAGCCCTAGTACTGTCTGATTCTGCTACCACTCAGCTACGGAACAAGCTGCATAAAGACCAAAATTTTCACCAAAATAAATGTGAATGAACTACAAACTCACAGAGCGGAAGACGAACTTAGGAAAAAAAAAAAAAATCCGCGGGCAGAAGGAATTACTGAAGACTTTGAATGGCCAATTTCTGAAACTTCGCCGACAATGACTGAAGCAAGAGATGACAGAACACGTGATTTCCTGTATCGTTTCTGACGATTCTGTAATGTGGGATGCAGGGTTTTTGATACCTAACAATTACAGGTGTTACAAGTGCTACAGGTGTTACAGATGTTAAAGGTTCTACAGGTGTTACAGGTATAAATGGTGTTACAGGTGTCACAGATGTTAAATGTTTGGCAGCAGTACTATACCCCTTTTACACTAACCTGGCTTAAAATTGCCGTGTCTCCGCTTTTAGTGCTGCGCTGTAACAAGTTTAATTCTAAAATATGATGCTAGTCACAAAGAAATGCTATGGAAAGTACGTAGATCCAAAGTACTGCCTTTTTCGTCCAATGAACTGCGTGAAATAAGTTGAAGAAGGACGAAAATCTGGGACAGGTACAGGTAAAAGGAGTGTAACTGTAGCCCCAGGTTCACTTGAATATGAACCCGGTGGACTGCAGGCTAAAATGGCTCACCTCCTGAAGTCCACCGTCATCATCCTTTCGGGGAATAGGGAGGGAACTGAGAGACACTTGTATAATCCGGGCACTGGAGTCACCTAGTTAAATCGGTCCCACCACTTGAGGGCATCCGTCGCCATCACTATACCTTCCTTAACCCTTTTACTGCGAGGACTTTCTCTTCTCAAGACTGTCTCTCTTCAGACGATATTATCAAGCACGAAAGGGACGCTTCGAACGGGAGAGGTTAAATGCAGACTTCCTTTCACTACAAGAGATCTTCCCAGGGCTGAATAAAATCGCCTGGGGGCAGCATGAAAAAATTACTCAAGACGTCACAGAGCTGGTAGACCACACACACACACACACACACACACACACACACACACACACACACACACACACACACACACACACAGCGAAAATATAGTCTGGTTCCTGGATGGGTTGGCACCATTGAGGGACTGCCTTCTATTTCCACACACTTAAAATGGACGAGGTACTTCATGCTAGCCTCCTATACCACCCTGCCCATTATTCTACCATTACAAGCCCCTGTCTGTCTTTAACCCATTAATATATATCATGCTCGGACTGGGAATAGGTAAAAGCGGCCACTGGGAATTTTTTTTTTTATATTCCTAACGCATCGAAGAAACAGTACTGAAATAAAAGGAAAATAGGACAACTTTTCAGGTAAGCCAATTAACAATGATGGAGGGACTGAGACGCTAAATGCAGACACCTGAGTATGGTAAACAGAGGGTGGTCCGTAAATAGCGCTACACAAGCAACTAATCTAGAGGTATTATACGTGTTGCGGGAACGGTTCAGTCTGCTGGTGTGGGCGCGGATGTGGCAGTGGGAGTGGGGAATCAATGAATGGTGCAGGGCAGACAACAATAATAACGATGACTATGAAGTCCCCACAACATAGGAGATATCACCCGGGGAAATGGAAGACAAGCGCTATATTTATGTACAACGGTGTGTGAAGAAAGATATATTTTCGGTGAGAGAGAGAGAGAGAGAGAGAGAGAGAGAGAGAGAGAGGCCACCGTAGGGAAGATGTTAAATTACCTGACTCCATCTTAACTCTTACAGGCTTCAATTCTCAAATCGCGCCTCCTTGTATCTATTCCATCTATTTGTCTATTTATCTGTCTCCATCCACCTATCCCTCCAATTAACCCATCTATCTATCAACCCATCCTCTTCATCTATCTATCTCTATCAATCTATCCAATTCATCTATCTTGCTATCCATCTATCTATATCTACTTATCCTTCCACCCACTCCATCGATCTGCTATCTACATTATTTCTCTGTCCATCCATCCATCTACCTATCAATCTTTCCGTATCTATGTATATCTATCCATCCATCCAGCAATCAATTTACCTGTCTATATCTATTCATTAATCTATCTAGCTACGTATCTATCCCTAAACACCCACCCAAACACAAGTCTCTCGTTTTCTAACTACCCACGTCGAGAGAAGGTGCGAAGGGGAGACCAAGGTAAAAATCACAAATTCCCCGTGAAGCCGCTGGGTTTAATGGGGACTGGAGGGGCTTAGGGTGGGGCAGATCACGGCTTAGCGAGGGGGTGTGGTGGTGTGGCGAAATATTACCAAGGATGAGAGGGGTTACTTAGCTGTATGGAGTGTAATGTACACAATCGTTAGGGGACATTAGTGTTTGCAACTGACTGACGAGAACGTGGTGGTGGTGGTGGTGGTGGTGGTGGTGAGGATTTGACTGATGATGATGATGATTAATTTGCCACATAACTTTACACCATGCCAACAGGAGTAAGAAAAAAATAAATAAAAAAGTACTTCATCTTGAATATTCCTTTTCAAACACGTAATAAAATAAATAAAAAATAATCATAAGCATACGTCACCTTGTTATTTCCTACACTGACTAAAGTAACATGGCATCCACAGGCCCAACACAGCAGCAATAAAGCAAAAGCCAGACAACACATCACAAAATCGACTCAACATAGCACCCAACACAGCATCAAAGAGGACCAGCACAGCAAGAGACATGGGGGGACTAAACAGACGACGTATGAGGCCTGTGGTTATGTTAGTATCCCAGTGCCTGTTCTCACTACTGAAACCACCAGCACAGATAAGACCTAACACAGCACTAACAAAGCATCTTGGAAGAAAACGAGAACCCAATGGAGCACCAGTGAACGCCTAACTTTAACAACACATCATAAAACCCAACATAGGCCACACGAGCGCTCGGAGAGCTAATGGAGCATCCGGAAACTAACATAACTTCAAAGTACACAGCAAACACAGCATAACGTCATCCAAACAGCCCAACACAGCAAACTACAAGGGGAGCTCAACAGCAGATGAGCGAGGCCTGCGTTTCAGTAATTGCCCCAGTGTCTATCTCCATTATTGAACCCAGCAACAGGGAGACCGAACACAGCACCAAGGCAGCACAACACACCACCAACGAGGCCCAGCACAGCAACAGGGAGACCGAACACAGCACCAAGGCAGCACAACACACCACCAACGAGGCCCAGCACAGCAACAGGGAGACCTAAACACAGCACCAACGAAGCCCAACACAGCAACAGGGAGACCGAACACAGCACCAAGGCAGCACAACACAGCACCAACGAGGCCCAACACAGCAACAGGGAGACCTAACACAGTACCAAGGCAGCACAACACAGCACCAACGAAGCCCAACACAGCACCAAGGCAGCACAACACAGCACCAACGAAGCCCAACACAACAACAGGGAGACCTAGCAGAGCACCAAGGCAGCATAGCACAATGATGAGTCTAAACAAGAAACAGCAGAAACAAAGTCAAATATAGTTCAACACGCACTAAAACAGCCAAACCGAGCATTAATATAAATGTAAACGAAAAAAAACACGCACACGATAAAGAAAACCCAAAATTATAGCATCCAGGAGCCCAAAACAACCCCACGAAAAACAAAACAACACAGCATCAAGAAAATCCAACATAACCCAACACAGCATCAATAAAATCCAACATAACCCAACACAGCATCAATAAAATCCAACATAACCCAACACACCATCAAGAAAATCCAACATAACCCAACACACCATCAAGAAAATCCAACATAACCCAACAAAGCATCAAGAAAATCCAACGTAACCCAACAAAGCATCAAGAAAATCCAACATAACCCAACAAAGCATCAAGAAAATCCAACATAACCCAACACAGCAACAAGAAAATCCAACACAGACCAACACAGCATCAATAAAATCCAAAATAACCCAACACAGCACCAATAAAATCCAACATAACCCAACACAGCATCAAGGAGACACAACACAGCATCACGGAGAGCCAGCACAGCACGGCACAGGAGGAGACAAGAGGAGGCTAAACACAGGACGAACGAGGCCCGCGTTTCAGTAATTACCCGAGCGAATTCCCCATTTCTGAACACAACAGCAGTGATGAAATATAACACAGCAGTAACACAGCACCCAAAACAATAAGAGCACAGCATAAGGGAACCCCAACACAAAAAAAAATAAATAAAAAACAGCAAACAAAAAGTCAAACATAGTCCAACGCTGCAGAACACACACACACACACACACACACACACACACACACACACACACACACACACACGACAAAGAAAGCCCAAAATAACAGCATCCGGAAGCTTAACACAGCACCATGAAAGACAATAACACAGCATCGAGACAAAACAACATATAACGAGACATAAAGCAACACAGCAACAAGCAAGTCCTTCAAAGCATCGTCAAAGCCAAACACAGCATCGCAGAGGACCAGCACAGCACAGGATGACAAAATAACACAGCATCGAGACCAAACCACACAGACCGAGACACAAAAGCAACACAGCATCAAGAAAGTCCAACACAGCCCAACACAGCACCAAGGAGACCCAACACAGCACCAAAGAGAACCAACACAGCCCAACACAGCACCAAGGAGACCCAACACAGCACCAAAGAGAACCAACACAGCCCAACACAGCACCAAGGAGACCCAACACAGAACCAAAGAGAACCAACACAGCCCAACACAGCACCAAGGAGAGCCTGCACCCAACACAGAACCAAGGAACACCAACATAGCCCAACACAGCACCAAGGAGACACAACAAAGCACCAAAGAGAACCAGCACAACACCAAATAGACCTAACACAGCACTAAAAGAGAGCCAACACAGCCCAACACAGCACCAAGGAGACCCAACACAGCACCAAGGAGAGCCAGCACAGCACAGCACAGCACAGGAGGAGGCAAGGCGAGGCTAAAGACAAGACGGACGAGGCCTGTGTTTCAGTAATTACCCCAGCGTCTGTCTCCATTACTGAAACCATATTTGTGTGTGCCTCTCTCCTCTGTCTCCGACGAGGGTTATTGTTTCTCGCTGTCAGTCCTCTTAGTGTTTCTCTCTGCTTTCCTTTTGGCTGGCTGTCTCTTTCAATCTTTTCTGCTGCGCTTCCTCTTTCAGTCTTTCTAGATTGTCGTGCGTTTCTCTCTTTCTCTCTCTCCTCTTTTCACATTCTCTTCTTAGTTTTCACTCTATATCTCACTGCTTTCCTTTTACTGGCTCCCTTTTGCAGTCTTTTCTGTTACGCTGTCTCTCATTTCTTCTAATTTTTCGTGTTTCTTTTTTCTTCTTTTGGTTCATCAAGTTTTTTATTAGTCCCCTTTGTCCTTCTGTTTACTCTTCTCTATTGGCTGTCTGTTTCAATCTTTTCCTGTTGTGCTGTCTTCTTCAATTTAGGTTTTTCTCTGCCTTCCTTCCACTAGCTGTGTTCCAGTCTTTTCTGCTTTGCTAACATTTCTACCATCCTCAATGTATCTCTCAACTTTCTGCTTTCTTCTACTAGCTGTCTGTTTCGATCTTTCTACTGTGCTGTCTCTTCTGCTTTCCTAGTATTCTGTCTGTTTTCTTTTTTGATAGTGGTGATTATAAATTTTTTCTTGTCTGTTCTTTTAGAGGCACTCTCAGTTTTACTTTTCGTTTTGTTACTGTCTGTCACCTTTAAAATTTTCCGCAAGTCTTTTTAATTAAACTTTATTATTTTGTATCTGAGAGAGAGAGAGAGAGAGAGAGAGAGAGAGAGAGAGAGAGAGAGAGAGAGAGAGAAAATAAAAAAATATGGAAAGAAGTGAAGGAAAGATTATGGGAGTGTTTGACCATAAAAACAATTTTTATGATTCCAATAAAATGAAACCACTCCATCCATCCATCCATCCATACAACTGACTTGATCTTGTATTTCTCTACGTATATACATCATTCAAAACAAATTTCCACCCATCCAACCAACCATCCACCCATAACTACATTTTCCTTCTCTATACACATATCTAACCACACTCTCCAACCAACCCTCCACCCAACCCATTATCTATCCATATCATCCTTTCATTTACCTACTTGCTCATTAATCAGTTTAGTGAGGTATTCTTCAGTCTACCACCAAAGATTTTATTTAACATCAGACAGACCTCAGCTAGCGAAGGGGGTTGATGAACTGTATACCTAGCTCCTCAACATACAGCATTTTCCTCTTAAGGTATATGTAATCGACTGGTAACTGCAAAAATGAGCTAAAATACGTAACCGGTTTAAAGATATTCAGCCTAACAATATATTTCTGTCTATTCACTCATCACCTTACCCTTGCATCAAAAAAAAAAAAAAAAAAGTACGGCAATAATAATAATAATAACAATAATAATAATAATAACAAACTCAAAACACGTTCGTCGACCGCGTACCTGCGTCCTGCCAGCACACCTTTCATTACGTACTGCACATATCGACATGGCCTTTCATTTATCATCTTTTCCTTCAGGTCATAACATTTCTAGATTCTGTTAGAGGGCGGGAAAATGGGCGGGGTGGGTGGAGAGAGGTGGGCGGAGTATGTGATGAAGGGCTGGTGGGATGGGCGGGGTGGGTGGAGAGAGGTGGACAGGAATAGATGGAGAGGGGTGGGTGAGGATGGGCGGAGTGGGTGGAGAACGCTGGATGGGTTTAGCGGGGTGGGTGGAGAGGGGTGGGTGGGATGGGCGTAGTGGGTGGAGAGGGGTGGACAGAATGAGCGGTAGTAGTAACAGAGCTGGGTGGAGGAAATAATACCCTCTGAAAATAGGGACAGTATATTCGCCTTTATACACGTGACGGTAGTTTAATCCAGACATTTCTCCAAGCACAGGACGAACAAGGAGAAACTAAGCACGCGTCGCTCTCACATGGGTTACCTTGAGGCTCGGTATAAGAAAAGAAAGGGAAAATGACTCAACTGAAATGAGAGAGAGAGAGAGAGAGAGAGAGAGAGAGAGAGAGAGAGAGAGATTTAGCATGAAGTGGACTGGGAGGGGCCGGCTGCTTCGCTTCATTGGTCAGGCTTGTCGCAGAGAGAGAGAGAGAGAGAGAGAGAGAGAAACTGCCCCAATTGAACGGTAAGGGGGGGGGGCCTAAAGTAAGAGAAAATTCAACATAGAGTGGGTGGAGCCTGGTTGATTCACTTGATTGGTCTGGACTGTCGCAGAGCAGGGAGGAAGGGAGAGGAGGGAGGGAGGGAGGGAGGGAGAGAAGGAGAGGAGAGAGGCATGGAGAGAGGAGAGGCGGGGGGAGAGAAGGAGAGGAGGGAGGTGGAGGACAAGGATGTATGGAAAGCGTAGGGAGGGGGGGGGACAGAAGGGAAGCGTGGAGAAAGGAGGGAAGGGGGAGGGAGGGAAACCTGAAGGGAGGATGGAAGGAAGGAGGGAGAATGGAAGGAAGGACTGGACAGGGATAGAGGGAAGGGGAAGGTAGGGAACGAGAGACAGATGAAGATAAGAGGGAAGCAGGGAGAGAGGGAGGGAAGAAGCACTGCAGGGTGGGAGATAGATGGAGAGAAAGAAGATATGAGACAGAGAGGGAGGGAGGGAAGACTAGAGAGATAGAAAAGGGAGGGGACAGCTGATAGAGATGCAAAGATGAAAAGGGCGGGGGACGAGGAGAAGAGTTGAAGGGGGAGAAGGTGGGATGGAAATGTGGAGAGAGAGAGATGCGTAAGGCAGGAGGAAAGGAGGGAAAGAAGATGAAGTCAGATGAAACAGGAGGGGGAGGGAAGGAGGGAGACAAAAGAAGGTGAGGAGGGGAAAAGGAAGATGAGGATGAGGGAGGGAAGGATGGACAGATAAAGGGAGGAAAGATGGATGGAAGGTTGGACAGAAGGGAAAGAGAACGAGGAGAAAGGAAAGGAAAGAAAAGGATATAGAGAAGGAGCGACTGCTTGGAGAGAGGGAAGGGAAAATGAAAAAATGAAGAGACACAGAATAAGAAAAAAAAAAAAAAAACAGATACGTGAGGGAGGAGGGAAGAAAGAAGGGAGGAGGAAATGGAGGAAGTGACAGGGTGGAGGAACGTTGGGGGGGGGGAGAAAAAGGCAGGAGGAAGAGAAAGACACGAGGCAGGAAGAAGGGAACGTAGGAAAAAGAAGAGGGAGAGGAAAGGGGGAGGGAGTGAAAGACGGAAGCACAGGCAGAGATTTTTGGCCCATCCTGTCGCACAAGAGGGAAGGTAGGAAAGATGAAGAGGAAGGGAGGAGGAAGGGGGAGGAGGTAGGCAGGGAGAGAGATGGGGAAGGACAGCAGGGAGGGAAGGGGGGAGGGAAAAATGGTTCATCTTGTTGCAGGAGGGGGAGGAGGAGGTGGCAAAGTTGGATGGAAGAGGAAGGAGAGAAGAGGGAGGAGGAGGCGGAGAGAGTGAAGAGAAAATTGGCTAATCTTGTCGCAGAGGAGGAGGAGGAGGAGGAGGAGGAAGAGGAAGAGGAAGAGGAGGGGGAGGAGGAGGAGGAGGAGGAGGAGGAGGAGGAGAGAGAGAGAGAGAGAGAGAGAGAGAGAGAATTTCAGCACCCAACCTCTCATCATTACACCTAATCCACCTACCTACCCAACTACCCACCCACCTACCCATCATACATACTCATCTACCTATCTAAGTAGGCACTTATTCAAATTTATTTTCCCTCAGTCTCCCACCTAAGCACTCACCCATCATAAAAATCCTTCCTTTCACCTACTGTACATACAGCCCTTTCGCCCACCTAACCACTTAAATACCCACTTATCCACCTAATAACCCACCCCCATCTAAATATCCACTCCCCTACCCACCTAAAAAAACACCAATCCACTAAAACCCACCCACCTACAATATTTACTCAGCTACCTACCCACTTCCTACCCACCACTCACCCACCTATCCACCCACCCACCTGCCCACCTAAATGCCCACCTATTCACCCTTTTACTTGGCCACCTAGCGGGGCTTCAGAAGAGGGAGGCTGGGTAGATTTAATCCCAGTAATGGAGGGTGACACGTTGCCTCGATTTTTTTCACTCTCTCTCTCTCTCTCTCTCTCTGTTTCCTTTCACAGTCTCTCCATTAACTCGATTTTCCCTAACTGTCTTTCCCCCCTAATTACGTTTTGCCTTTACTTGCTTTCCCCTCTTTTGCTCATTTTTATATTACCCCTCTCTCTCTCTCTCTCTCTCTCTCTCTCTCTCTCTCTCTCTCTCAAAACAGACGGCAGGTATCATTATAACTGTCTCCCCACACTCTTTTCATCATCATCATCACCACCATCACCACCACCACCACCACCATCGTATCCAAATTTCTCTTTTATTCCAGACTCCCAATGGGGCAAGAGATCGTGTTCACATCGCGTTCGGGTCAGGTATGTAGCATCAACATAGCGGTACTTTATTTATGTAGTGTTTTGTGAGGCAGAGACTGACCATAATACGTTGTCTGTTTTAGAAGAATCCAGTTAGCGAATTTTGCTCTCTGGCATTATTGCTATACTCGGAAGATGGTGTGTATGTGTGTATATATATTGAGAGAGAGAGAGAGAGAGAGAGAGAGAGAGAGAGAGAGAGAGAGAGAGAGAGAGAGAGAGAGAAGGTAAGTGAGAAAGAAGAGGATGAGAGAGAGAAAGCAGAGGAAATAAGCGAGACGGAAGACAAAACGAGTGAGTGAGAGAAAAGAAAGTGAGCGAGTGGAAGAAAATCGTGGAAAGTAAGTGAGGTAATCTAACTAGAACTCTTATTTCCACTTAACAGCCACTTACACCCCTTTTAAGGCGACCAGGGTGACAATACACACACAC
This sequence comes from Coenobita brevimanus, assembly GCF_032717465.1. Lineage (NCBI taxonomy): Eukaryota > Metazoa > Arthropoda > Malacostraca > Decapoda > Coenobitidae > Coenobita > Coenobita brevimanus. Next base: position 33,211,060 of record NC_137007.1, on the reverse strand, counting down.
ACACACATACAAAGAGAGAGAGAGAGAGAGAGAGAGAGAGAGACTGTACTGAAGTGATAAGCTGAAAGTTTGAGCGAAATCCAAGAAAAAAAAAACTAAAAAACACAGCTAAAAACTCGATCTTTTAAAGCAGGTGTGAATGCGAGAACCTTACGTGTGAAAGTGAGAAAGTAAGGTGTGTGAAAGGGAGAAAGAGAGGTGTGTGAAAGTGAGAAAGTAAGGTGTGTGAAAGTGGGGAAAGACAGGTGTGTAGCGAGTGGTGTGTGTGAAAGTGGAGAAAGAGAGGTGTGTAGTGAGCGAGCTGTGTGAAAGTGAGAAAGAGAGGTGTGTAGTGAGTAAGGAATGTGAAAGTGAGAGAGGTGTAGAGTGAGTGAGGCGTGTGAAAGTGGAGAAAGAGAGGAGTGTAGTGAGTGAGCTGTATGAATGTGAGAGAGGTGTCTAGTGAGTAAGGTGTGCGAAAGTGAGAGAGGTGTATAGTAAGGTGTGTGAAAGTGGAGAGAGGTGTGTAGTAAGGTGTGTGAAAGTGAGGGGTGTGTGTAGTGAGTGAGGTGTGGAGTGAGTGAGGTGTGTGAAAGTGAGAATGTGAGGTGTATGAAAGTAAGAAAGTGCGGTATGAGAAAGTGAGAAAAAAGATGCATCCAAAAGAAGCCTCAGCTGTGAGAAAGTGAGGTTTTTGAAAGAGTAAGAAAGCGAAAATACAAAACAGCCTTCAAAAAAGCATGAGGTATTAGGAAAATGGTTACCAGTGTGTGTGTGTGTGTGTGTGTGTGTGTGTGTGTGTGTGTGTGTGTGTGTGTGTGTGTGTGAGAGAGAGAGAGAGAGAGAGAGAGAGAGACTTAAAAAAAGCAAGATCTCCCCCCACAGGCAAGTCAGAACAGCAAAAAATGGGAAGCACTCTACGCAGGTGTGAGAGAGAGCCAGTGGGGTGCGAGAAAGTGAGAGAGAGAAAAGAGCAAAATCCACCCAAAGAGCAAGGAAGTAGGAACACAGCAAAAATGGACAGCGCTCTAAGCAGGAGGTATCGGCTAAGTTTTTCTAAGTTTCTGATCCTTGCTCCCCTCCCTCCTCCCTCGACTCCTCCAGAAGTTCCTGACGGGCGGGGGGGTTAGCAGGGAAAATTATGAGGGGCTTGGGGCACATCCAGGACAAGTGTTGGGGGGTGGGGAGGGGTTGGGGAGTTAAGCTTGCGAGCGAGGTTAGGTTGATGTGGTGGGGTTTGGATGACTGGGGGTGCTGTCATTCTTCTTCTTGCAGCTCTTCTTTTTCATATAATTTTTCTTAACTGATACGAGGGCATGGGGGCAATTCCAGGGCAAGTGTGTGAGGGGAGGAGGTTAAGCTGGGGGGGGGGTGGAGGTTGAGCTGGAGAGGAAGGTTAGGTTGGTGTGGTGGGATTTGGGTGGGGTGGGGATACTGACTTTTCTTCTTTCACTTTTTTTCCTACATTTTTTTCTTGCATTTCCTCATCTGCCTTTACTGATTTCTTCTGACTGATACAAGAGCATGGGGGCAATTCCAGGAAAGTGGGAGGTGGATGAAGGGGGGAAGGTGTGCTGAAAAAGATGGGGGGGGAGGGTCAATCTAAATAAGGGTTTGGGTTGGTTGCGGAGGTTGAATATTTATCTTTATAGCTCCATCACGAACGTAGGATCCCTGGCTAGGCTACTTTGTCTACGCATGTACGTTAAGTGACCAGTCGCTAACCCTTGAGTGGCATTATCACCGATCCTTTTTTACTGATCACTGGGAAACTGGAGGTCTGAAGTTTACAAGACCAAAGTGACAGGTAACATTGTCTGAAATCTTATCTGCTTTACCCTGGTGAATGTCAAATTATTTTACTCGTCACAGATAAACCTCACTATACTCGTATAAGCTAGTCATGAGTCGCTACGTTCAAGGTAAGGCAGAACTGGACTGGGTGACGGGTGGACTGTGTGACGCGTGGATCGAATGACGGGTGGACTGGATGACGGCCGGACTGGGTGACGGGCGGACTGGGTGACGGGTGAACTGGGTGACAGGTTGTACCCATTCACATTCCTCTAAAACCACACCCAAAAAATGTACCTTTACCCAAATTTTAGGGAAAATTCATTTAAAATCCTTCCTCTAATCCACTCTACACACTTTACACTCAAACTTCACTTTATACTCAACCCTCACTTTACACTCAAACTTCAATTTATACTCAAACTTCACTTTACACTCAAACTTCACTTTACAAACTTCGCTTTACACTCCAACTTCACAGCATCCAAAACGCAAGCCACGAATTCCCCGCCTCCCACAGCAGATGACTTTAGGGAACTTCAAGCAGCGGCAGATTCACTTACCTCAACTTAATCCCACTTATATTCCATCGCTTCTAATTGCATCCCAAACTTGGCCCAAACTCAGGAGGACCACTGTCTTGAGTTTCTTTGTCTCGCGTTACGTGGGAAGCGCGGAGGATGGCGAATGACTTTTTACATTTATTTTCGTTTTCGTTTTTCTTTTGTACAGACTGAGGTGAAGGACCCCACGAGACGTACACACACACACACACACACACACACACACACACACACACACACACACACACACACACACACACACACACACACACACACACACACACACACACACACATTTAATCAGTAACGCACCTCAAAATAACGAGAAAAAATAGTAATGATAGCTACAGTCACATTAAAAACAACAACGCCAGCACTAATTCCCACAAAACACAGCATAAAGTATATAATCCCAGGAATAATAACCAGGAATAACCCTTTAAAAATAACAATAAACTACTAATTCCTCTCTCTCTCACCACCAATAACATTACACAGCCGACTAAATCCAGCGGTAAAGCCAGAAAAGCCGGAACATAAAGCCACTTCCCCCATGCCACCCAAAGCCCGCCTGGGCCTCAGAGATAAAGCCACTCTCTCTCTCTCTCTCTCTCTCTCTCTCTCTCTGGGTACTGTTACCTCATACTCATTTTCGTATTCTCTCTCTCTCTCTCTCTCTGGGTACTTTTACCTCATACACATTCTCGTACATTCTCTCTCTCTCTCTCTGGGTACTTTTACCTCATACACATTCTCGTACATTCTCTCTCTCTCTCTCTCTCTCTCTCTCTCTCTCTCTCTCTCTCTCTCTCTCTCTCTTTCGTGACAGTGGAGAAAAGGCTATGAATATTTTTTCCGAGTTTATAAATTTCCATTCTCTCTCTCTCTCTCTCTCTCTCTCTCTCTCTCTCTTCTCTCTCTCTCTCAACGCGGCAATGGGAAAAAAGTAAAATAAAATGTTCACACCTAGATCTGTTTTTTTATTTTATTTTTTATTTTTTTCAGTCTATACGGTTGAAACTGAGAATGTTTTAGGCCACTTGGGGTTTATAAATAACTACTATTTTTGTATCGTTCGGATATCATTAGGGTTCTCTTTGATATTACAGTCTATCTGTCTATCTATCTATCCATCAATCAATTCATTGTTATTATTACTGTTATTATTATTATTATTATTATTATTATTATTATTATTATTATTATTATTATTACTACTACTACTACTACTACTCTACTATTAATAAAACTCCTCCTCCTCTTCCTCCTCCCCATCATCATCATTCATGTCCTCTTTCTCCTTCCTCAAGCTAATCTTCTGCTCCTGCCCATCCTCATTATTATCTTTTTCTTCCTCCTCCTCCTCCTCCTCCTACTCTGTCACATATCTCCTCCTCTATGTCTTCCTCCTCCTCCTCCTCCACCTCGCATCTCTCCCCCTCCCCTCCTCCTCTATCTCAATTCTATCTCTTTTTTCTTCCTCATCCTCTTTCCTGTACTAATTCTTCATACGCCCATTTCTCCACTTTTGCAATTCCTCCTCCTCCTCAACTTCCTCCTCCTCCTCCTCCACCACCGAACATCCTCTTCTTCCACCTCCTCCTCACGCCTCCTCATCCTCCCCTTTTAACTCCATCTTAGTTCCATCATACAGTATTTCTCTTCCACATCCTCTTCCCCACTCTTAACTTCTACCTCTCCTTCTTTTATATAATCCTCTTTCACCTCCACCACTTCCTCCTCCTCCACCACCACCAAACACACCCCCATCCCTCCACCTTCACCCCCAGCACCGACCCCCCCCCCCACTTCCGTCTCGAGTAATTTATATTTTTCGTCACAAATTAATGAAGTTCCCGGAGAAATAATTAAGAAGGAGCATCATCAATTGTGGACGCTCACCTCACCACCCTTCACATCCTCCTGTTGCACTCTTGGCACCTCTCTCTCTCTCTCTCTCTCTCTCTCTCTCATCCTTTGGTTTGTGTTTTACTATTATTTTCTTCACCCACATCAATTCCCCATTACTCTCTCTCTCTCTCTCTCTCTCACACACACACACACACACACACACACACACACACACACACACACACACACACATTCTGCAGGAACTCATGAATGTATAAATGCGACCATCAGATTAAATTTTTACTGATACCAAATCTGGAGGAAAAAATACGAGTATAAATGAGATTTCTGATAACTGAATTTACCTTTATAACTAATCAAATTCCGGCAGTAAGATTAGGATAGGTAGGTAGGTAGGTAGGTAGGTAGGTAGGTAGGTAGGTAGAGAGAGAGAGAGAGAGAGAGAGAGAAAGAGAGACAGACAGACAGACAGACAGACAGACAGACAGACAGACAGACAGACAGACAGACAGACAGACAGAGACAGAGACAGAGAGAGAGCCTACTTAACTCTACCTCAGTTGTTTCGAAGTTCAATATTCAAGTGACCTTTCAGTGTCTCAAGTATTCTCAAGGTAGGTGATGGTTCATTTACTTAGGCATCTTAGAAGTTCTGTAGGACTATGAGTAGGCGTCACAGAGGGGGAGGGAAGGAGGTAGGGAGCAGGGAAGACAGAAGGAGGTAGGGAGGAGGAAAGACAGAAGGAGGAAGGGAGGAAGGAAGACAGTAGGTAGGGAGGAGGGAAGACAGGAGGTAGGGAGGAGGGAAGACAGAAGGAGGCAGAGAGGAGGGAAGATGGAAGGAGGTAGGCGGCACGGAGGATGGAAGGAGGTAGGGAGGGACGATGGAGGAAGGCAGGGAGGAGGGACGATGGAAGGAGGCAGGGAGGAGGGACGAAGGAAGGAGGTAGGGAGGAGGGAAGACAGGAGGGAAGAGGGAAGGAGGTAGGGAGGAGGGAAGATGGTAGGAGGTAGGGAGGAGGGAAGATGGTAGGAGGTAGAGAGGAGGGATGGGGGAAGGAGGACGACAGGAGGGAAGGAGGTAGACAGGAGAGATGAGGGAAGGAGGTAGGAAGGCGGGAGGAGGGGAGAATGACGAGGAAGATATGGAAGGAAGGACGAAATATGAGAGAGAGAGAGAAGTGTAGATAAAATAAGGGGGTAGGAAGAAGAGAGAAGAAGGGGAAGAAGGTAAATAAGAGAAAGGAAAGGGACAAAAGAATGAAAAGAAGGGAAGGAGAAAAGAAGTGAACGAGAGAAGGGCATGTAAAATAGGAAGGAGGTAGGACAAGGAAAGAAAAAGGAAAAGACGGGGGAGATAGGGAGGAGGGAGGAAAGAGAGGAAAGGAGTAAGGCAGGAATAATGGGAAGGAAGAAGAGTTGTACAAGAAGAGAAGGCGAAAAGGGAGATAATAGTAAAAAATTCCCTGTATATAGCTAAAAAAATGACCTAAGCTTAACCATCGTGGTGAAAGGGTTTTAGAGATCACCCTTTTAGCTTTCCAGTTGCTTAGGGATTCTCTCAGCTAAATTAAATCGATTGTATCTAGCCGTAATACCTAAGTCCTAATGCCACAGCTAAAGAGTTAAGGTGGTAACATGTCACAGCTAAAAAGTTACAGATGGTTGTTATGAATCACAGTTAAAGAGTTAAGAATGCTACCTGGTGCTCTGAATGCCCTAATTAGGAACAGAAAAAGGTGTGCAGAGGGGCTGTAAGGTAAGGTTAGCAGCGGTATTACCATAGGGATGTGAGAAGTTGGTGTGCAATGGATATGAAAAGTTAAGAGAAAGGGGTGATACTGCATGTGGGTACGGTAGGAAATGTATGGTGTGTGTGTGTGTGTGTGTGTGTGTGTGTGTGTGTGTGTGTGTGTGTGTGTGTGTGTGTGTGTGTGTGTGTGTGTGTGTGTGTGTGTGTGTGTGTGTGTGTGTGTGTGAGAGAGAGAGAGAGAGAGAGAGAGAGAGAGAGAGAGAGAGAGAGAGACAGACAGACAGACAGACAGACAAACAGAGACAGAGAGATGAGGGGAACTGACAGGAATAGTACCTCCTTTTTAACAGTCGATTGAGTAACTTTTCCTCACAGATGGTTAGGAAGGTGTGTGTGTGTGTGTGTGTGTGTGTGTGTGTGTGTGTGTGTGTGTGTGTGTGTGTGTGTGTGTGTGTGTGTGTGTGTGTGTGTGTGTGTGTGTGTGTGTGTGTGTGTGTGTGTGTGTGTGTGTGTGTGTGTGTGTGTGTAGTAAAAAATTTCTATAACATGATTGGGTATATTCTACTCATACGGTACGTCCTTATACTTGCAAATTACTCCTCTCAGATTTTAAGATTCTACTCAACTTAGTATGATGATGATGATGATGATGATGATGATGATGATGATGATGATGATGATGATGATGATGGTGATGATGATGATGATGATGATGATGAGGAGGAGGAGGAGGATTATGATGACGGTGAAAATAATGATGATATTCTACGAGATAAAGACAAAGACAGAAAAGCAGGAGGACTCCCATGAGAAGAAACAAACGTAAAGACAAAAGGAAGGACGCATTCAAGGAAGGGAATAACAGCAAGGAAAGAACTATAACAGGACATAAGGAAAAAAAAAGGAAAGACACAAGGAGAAGAAAGGAGTAAGGAAGGACGGAAGGGAGAAAAGAAGACAGCAAATGAGCTAGTCAGGAAGGAACTGAGGAAGGATGGAAAGGAGTAAGAAAGGGTGGAAAAGAGGACGAATGGAAGGAGAGAAGACAAGAAAAGAACTAGGAAACGAAGCAGAAAGGACAGGCATACTAAAGGAAGGAAGGAAGGTAGGAAGGCAGAAAGGAAGAAAGGACGAAAGGAAGGAAAGAAGGAAGGAAAAAAGGAAGGAAGGAAGGAAGGAGCGAACGAATGAGGGATTAAGGAGGGATGGAAGAAAGGAAGGACGAAAGGAAGAAAGGAAGGACGAAAGGAAGAAAGGAAGGAAGGAGGGACGGAAGGAAGGAAGGAAGGAACGAATGAGGGACTGAAGAAAGGAAAGCAGGAAGGAACGAACAAATGAATGAATGAACCAGAAAAGAACCAAGAAGCAAACAAGTGAATAATGAAGGAAGGTAGGAGGCACCAGACCCCTTCTTGACCCCCTCCAGGTGCTGAGCCGTCAAACTCACTGGACCAAAGGCAGACCATCACACTGCAGACCAATTTCATGACCCTTTTTACGTCCATCTTCTTTCACCTTATCGCCTTAGTTTATATTGACGCTGATTTTTTTTTTCATTGTAATGTTTTTTTTTTTTTTAACATTGCTGGAATTTATTTCAATGGTTTCTTTGATTAATACATTTGTCCAAAGTTTTGTCATTATCATCGCCATCACAAACATCATCATCATCATCATCATCACCATCGCCTTCGATCAGCATCATCACCATCATCACCACAACCATCAACATCACCATCATTATCATCATTATCAAAATCCATCATTATTATTATATTAATGTATTCATATTTTCATCCCATACATTTTTACATTTTGCATTGCTATTACCATTTTTTTTGTCTGTATTTCACTTGTTTTTTCTTCTCACTGGTATTTATAGAAGTCCTAAAATTCATCTTAATATTCATCTACTCATTTAATTTCGACGGCTTGAAAGATGAGTGAAGGTGTAATTCATTTAACTAGCTATACTGTCTGAGAAATCATCCTGCTCTCTCTCTCTCTCTCTTACACACACACACACACACACACACACACACACACACACACACACACACACACACACACACACAATAAACACGTATCTATGCAACGTCCAGAAGTTCCCAGAAATGAGTTACTGAATCTTTATCCCACCCGTTCTGGTCTAAAAGTCTCTCCCCTGCTAAATACATGCATTTGGCGATAACAATAAAAATAAAGTACAACATAGAGGTCAAGGAGGCAAAAAGAGCATAAAAGAAGATTACTGAACAGTGTCTCGCTCGAAAAAAAAAAAAAAAAAGTCTGAACGTACGAAAAACATTAAAAAAAATCATCGTGGTAGTGTTAAAAAAAAAAAATTAAAAAGGTTAAAAAAAAATAAAATAAAAAATAAAACTCACGATAGCAAAGGGAAAAAGGCCTTAGAAATAATAAAATAGCCAGATCCCCCACAATAATAAAACTAAGCCCAAAATAACTTTCCTTTATTACGAATGCAATAAAGTTACTCTATTAGGAAAGATTACACAACTTGCTGTAACTTTTTTCCTTGCCCACATCTTGAGTGAGAAATGGGTGGGATGATGAGGGGGTAGGAAGATGGATATGGTGATAGGACTGAGGGAGGAGGCTATGTAGTAAAGATGGGATGAGGGAGATAGTGAGGGAGGAATGGGAGAGGTGGAGGAAAAGGTAAGAGGGAGGGACGGGGGAGGGGGGAAAGGAAGAAGGGAGGAATACGGGTAGAGGAATAGGTGAGAGGGAGGGATAAGGGTGGAGGAAAAGGTGACAGGGAGGGAGAGGGGGCTGAGAGAGGTGGAAGGGAAGGTGAGGAGAGGGAATGGAGGAGGTGCAGAAAAAGGTGAGAGGAAGAGATCAACGAAGCGGAGGAAAAAGAGAGGAGGGATGGGAGAATTGGAGGAAAAAGTGGGAGAGAGGATAGAGGTGGAGGAAAAGGTGAGAGGGAGGAATGAGGGTGTCGGTAAAAAAGAAAAAAGGATAAAAATAACATAGAAAATATTAATGCGTTGTGTAAAAAATAAATCCCAAGTTTCTGGTCGAACATCAAAATCAAACTTGAGAGAGAGAGAGAGAGAGAGAGAGAGAGAGAGAAGCTGACAAATGGAGTGATGTTGAGTTAGAGGAAAAAAGAAAACAGGAAAAAAGGAGGATAAAATAAATCCATACGGGCATCGGTGTTCCTAAATCCGACATATCGTTTACCAGGAGCCCAATGAGAGGGAGGGTGAGGGGGTGGGTGATAAAGGAGGGGATGAGGTAATAAAGCAGGAGTGGTGGGGGAGGAGGGAGGAAGGAGTGGAGAAGGGGGAGAGGGAGGAGCGGTGGAAGGAGTGAAAAACAAAGGCAGGGAGATTGGTGGAGGAGGTGAGGGAATGGGAGGAGGGAATGAAGGAGGGAAACAAGGAAAGACAGAGAAAGGAGGAGGGGATGGAAAAGAGGGGATGTAGGAGGGCAGAGAGTGAGGGATGAGAGGGAGGGAAGGAAAGAAAGAAGAAGTGGAGGAAAGAAGGACGGAAGAAAGAGGAAAGAAAGGACAGAAAAGGAAGAGGATGAAAGGAGGAATTAAAAAAAAAAGTGATACGATGAAATAAACCATAGTTCTGAGAAACTGGGAGACGAGAGGAAGAGGAAAGGGGAGAGGAGGAAGAGGAAGGGGAGAGGAGCAAGAGGAAGGAAGATGGAGAAAGAGGAGGCAAAAAGGAAGAAGGAAGAAGGAATGGATGAGATACAGGAAGGAAGAAACTGGGGAGAGGGGGAAAGGGTAAGAAAAGAGGGGACGATTCAAGAAGAAACAGAACGGTGAAAACAGCTGGTAAATAGATAGACAGATAGACATATACAGATAGACACAGACAGATCGACAGACACAGAGAGACAAAAAGAGGGAGAGCAAGAGCAGAAACGTAATAAAAAATAAGGCGGGAGGAGGATGAGAGTAATGAAATATGAAGACAAAAGGAAATGACGGGAGAATAGAGAGGCATAGTGGCAATAAATGGAGCTGGAGGGAAGAAGAGAGATTGAGGGTGATAATGAGGGGAGATGGAAGAGAGTTCGGAAAGCAGGGACATAGGTAGGGACAAGGGAGGAAAGGAGGTAAAAGTGAAGGAAGCAGAAAGAAGGGAAGGAGGAAGAAAGAGGGTAGTAGAAAGAAAGGAAAAGTGGGACGAAAGAAAAAAGGAAGGGAGGAGGGAGGGAGGAAGGCAGACAAAGAAAGGAATGAAGGACGAAGGAAGGAAAGAATGAAGGAGGAGGAGAGGCAGGAAGGAGGAAGAAAGGAGTGGGGACAGAGAGGGGATGGAAGGACAGAAGGAAAGGAAGAGAGATGGAGGAGGAGGAGAGACGAGGGGAGAGAGGGAGAGCAGGGGCGGGAGGGGGAGAGAGATAGTAAACCAGGCGAGGCGAGGAAGCGGTTATGGGCTGCAGGCTAATAAGGGGAAACATTTATGGTGGTGGGGGGGGAAACAAACCCCCTCCCCCTCTCTCTCTCTTTCTCTCTCTCTTCGCCCATCCCCCTTTCCCTCTATATATTCCCCCTCTCCCTTCTTTCCCCCTTTGCAGCTACTTTCCACCCCTCTTATCTCTCCCTGACTTTCCTCCTCCCTTCATCAATCTCACTCTTCTTCCTTCACTCATTCCTTCCACCCTCCTTCTCCCTTCCTCCCTCCTCCCCTCCCTCCCTCCCTCTTTCTCTCTCTCTCTTCTCTTCCTTGTCCCATCCTCTGTCCTTATATTCTTTCTCCTCTCATTTCCTTCTTTACTTTCTTCTCTCTTATGTCCCTCCCTCCACGCCTCCAATCCTTCCTTCCTTCCTTTCTTTTCTTCTCTCTCCCTCCTCCTCCCTCCCTCCCTCCAATCCTTCCTTCCTTTCTTTTCTTCTTTCTCCCTCCTTCTCCCTCCCTCCTGATGCGAAGTAAAATTGTATTAAATGCGCGATATGATTGAGGGAGATGTTTTGTCAGGAAATTGTCATCTCCCTTCTTTCCTTCCTTTTTTCCCTCCTTTCTCTCCATTTCCCTTCTTTCCTTCTCCCTTCTTTCTCTCCATTTTCCTTGTTTCCTTCATTTATTCTCTCCAATTTCTTTCACTCCAGCTACTTGACTTTCCTACGTTCTTTCTCACTTCCTTCATTTTTTAAACTCTCTCTCTCTCTTCTTTTCTTTTCCCTCCTTCATTCCTTTCGTTTCTTCCTCCACTTCTCCCTCCTTTCTTCTCTCCCTCATTCTCTATCCTTCTCTCTCTCTCTCTCTCTCTCTCCTTCCATTTCTTTCTTCTCTTTCTGCTCCTCTATCTTCCTCTTCCCCCTCTCCTTTCCTCCAACAATGCCCCTGTCCCTTCCTCCCTCCTTCCATTTCTTTCTTGTCTCCCTCCTCCTCTATCTTCTCCCTCCCTCCCTCCATCCATCCTTCCCCCTCTCTCCCTCAATCCTAATGGGAGGTAAAATTGGACTAAATGGGAGGAATGATGGATAAAAAAAGACGAACTGTATATATATATCAAGACTCCTATCTTCTTTCGTTCCTTTCTTCCTTCTTTCATTTCTCCATTCTTTTTCCCTTTGTTTTCTTCCCTTTCCTTTTTACGCTCCTGCTTCCTTGCTTAATTTTTTCCCTCCCTTTCTCTCTCTCTCTCTCTCTCTCTCTCTCTCTCTCTCTTTTCTCTCTATTCCCTCCTCTCGTTCTCTCCTCCTCACTCTCTCACTTCCTCATTCCTCTCCCTTCATCCATCTCCTTCCGTCCCTCCTTCTTTCACCTCCCTCCACCCTCTCCTTCTCTCCCTCCCTCCCTCCCTTCAGAATCTTGATGGGAGGTAAAATTGAATTAAATGGGCAGGATGATGGATAAATGGGATGTGTTTATCAGGAGTTTGTCTTGTCTCTTTTCATTCTTTACTCTCTCTCTCTCTCTCTCTCTCTCTCTCTCTCTCTCTCTCTCTCTTTATTATTTTCTTTATCCTTTCCTCTTTCCTTACTTACTTACTTTTATTTATTTTCATCTTTCTTTCATCCTTTTTTTCTTTCCTTCCTACCTCTTGTTTTTACTTCTCTCCTTTCCTCCTTTTCTTTCTTTTCTTCTGGCATATCCTTTTCTTATTATTTCCTTCCTTTCTTCATTCGTTTCTCTTTCATACTCTCCCTCTTTCCTCTTTTCTTTCTCTTATCCTTTTCTCTCTTTCAACTTATCTAATCATCTTTCTTCCAGTTTCTCTCCTTTTGTCCTTTTTTCTTTCATTTCCTTCCTTCTTTACTCCTGTTTCTTCCTTTCCCTGTCATGTCTTTTTCTTTCCATTTCCTTCTTTCCATTCTTCCTTTTTTTCCTTTCATTGCTTCTCTCTTTCCATCTTTTCCTCATTCGTTCATTCCTTCTTACTTTCCATCCTCCTCTCTTCCATCTTTCATTTTTTTTTCCTAGTTCTTCTTCTTTTCCATCTATTCATTCATTCTTCAATTTCTTTTCCTCTCCCGCATCTTTTCCTGCCTTCCATTTTTCCTTGAATCACTTTATCACTTTTTTTTCCTTCCGTTTTTCTCCTCCTCCTATCCTTCCTAAATGCTCCCTTCCTTCCTTATTTCTGGTCATTCTCTCTTATCTACCCATTTCTCTCCATTCTTCTATCTCTTCCCCTTCTTCCTTACTTTCACTTTGTATTTCTTCTTCTTCCTTCATTCATATCAACTTTTTTTTTTTCTCTCTCTCTCTCTTTCTCTCTCTCACTCTCTCTCTCTCTCTCTCTCTCTCTCTCTCTCTCTCTCTCTCTTTCTCGTATCTTTTTCCATCGCTCTTTCGTTCATTCTCCTTCATTTAATTCATTATTTTTTTCCTATCTTTCCTTACTTCTTTCGTTCTATTTTTTTTTTCTATATCCTTCGTTTCCTTCTTTAACCTTCAAGTAATTCCTCTCTCTCTCTCTCTCTCTCTCTCTCTCTCTCTCTCTCTCTCTCTCTTTCCTTCCTTCATTTTCTCTCATAACTATCATTACATATTTCTTTTTTTTTTTTACCTTCTATTATATATTTTTTTAATTCTCTTTCACTTTCTTTCTCTTCATTTATTTTCATACTTTCTCATATTTCACTTAAATTTTCTTTTTTGTTCTGTTCGTTAAGCATATTTATTTCTTCCATTGTCTTCTCTTTACCTCTCTTTGTATTTTTTCCCCTCACACATTCCACTTTTTTCTTTCCTCTCAATTCCCTCTCTCTCTCTCTCTCTCTCTCTCTCTCTCTCTCTCTCTCTCTCTCTCTCTCTCTCTCTCATAACCTTTGTTCCCTCTCCGCATAACTCATCCTCCTCCTTACTTATCACTCACTCCTTTACCCTCTCCCATCCTCCCTCCCTCCCTCCCTCTCTCTCTCTCTCTCTCTCTCTCTCTCTCTTCTTCCCTCTTCAGCTTTCCCTTAATTCCTTCTACTTTCTCCCCACCTTTCTCCTTCTCTCCCCACCATTCTCCCCACCCTCTTTCTCCTACCCTCCCTTCCTCCTTCCGTCAAATACCTCTCCATTCTTCCTCCTATTCTCTCACTTATTCCCTGTTTTTCTCTCTTTCTCTCTCCATACTTCCCTACCATTCTTCTTCTCCCTCTCTTAGGCCTATTCACCCTCCTTCACCCTCCTCTCCCTCCCTTCTCCCTCCATCATCTTTGTCACCCTCCTTATCAGTCCTCTTTCCCTCCCCCTCTCCTATTGCCTTTCCTCTTTTCCCTCCCTCCCTCCTTCCTTTCTTCCCCTCTCTCCATCCTTCCCTGACATTTCCTCTTCCCTCTCCTACATCTTCCTTCTCTCTTCTCTCCCCTCTGCCAACGTAATATTATGAGATAAGAGCATTATTTCATACAATTTATCGTTATCTTTCTCCCCTTGTCTTTCATTTCTGTGTGTGTGTGTGTGTGTGTGTGTGTGTGTGTGTGTGTGTGTGTGTGTGTGTGTGTGTGTGTGTGTGTGTGTGTGTGTGTGTGTGTCGTGTTTTTATTAGTATACACCCGTGTGCTGGAAGTACGGCAGGTGTAATGTTTTGCTAGGAGCGCCTGTGTGGATCCATCTGACAGTGTTAAGAATAAAACGTAAAGAGTTTTTGTACAATTATAAGCTAACTTGGGGACGTAGAGCTTTGGAAAACGATAGGTCAGAGGTCAAGGTCATGTGGCAAGATCAACTGTGTCATTATCCGATTTAGACCAAACTGGGTGGAAAGGTTCAAGGTAAGACAAGGATGGAGGGATCAGATTTTGAAAAGTTTAGTCAGTCACAGCTCAGATTCGCAGCGCAAGGTCAGATGTTCAACCAATAACTCACGTTTTTATTTCATTTAAACCAAACTTGGCAAAAATACTGAGGGTCAACCAAGGATTCAATTTTGAGGAAAACGGGCCAAAGGTCAAAGTTGCAGAGTCAAGGCCAACTCAAAAATGTCAGATCCGATTTAGACCAGACTTAGTGGATAGGTTAAGGGTCAGAAAAGAATGAAGCAATTTGATTTTAAGAACAAATTGAAGGTGAAGGTTATAAGAAAAAATCAAGTGTTTCTCTCTCTCTCTCTCTCTCTCTCTCTCTCTCTCCAATTATCTCTTCCTCCTTCTCTTATCCACTCCCTAATGTAATTATAAGCCTCTCCCATTTATCTTCTCTCCCTCCTAGGCTACCCTTTTTCGTCTCTCCCTCTTCATCTCTTTCCTCTCTTCCCTCCCTCTCTTTCCTGCCTTCCCTCCCTCCCTCTCTCATTCCTCACTTCCCTGCCTTTCTCTTTACCCTCTTCCCTCCATCCCATTCTCCACTTCTCCTTCTTTCCCTTTCTCTTCATCGTACTCTCTCCTATCCTCTATCCTTCCACTTCATCCTTCCCTCCTCTCTACACTTCACTTGGCTCTTCCTCCATCTCTTCCTTCAATATCCTTCATTCATTCATTCTTTCCCTCCTTCCTTCCTTCCCTCCTCCCAATATTTCTCCTTCTCTCCCTTCCTTCATCTCGTTTTCTCTTCCTCCCTCATTCGTTTTCTTTCCAAGGATCTCTTCCATCTTTCATTTAATTCTTCTTTCATTCACTCATTTCAATCCTCCTTTCATCGGTTTCTCTCTCCCTCTCTCTCTCTCTCTCTCTCTCTCTCAATATCCTCTCCCCGTCATTCCTCCTCCCATCATTTCCTCCCTTTCTCCTTCGACCATTCTCTCTCTCTCTCTCTCTCTCTCTCTCTCTCATTTGCTCCCTGGCTCCTCCCTTCTGGCTCTATCAATTCCTCCCTCCCTCCCCTCCCTCACTACACAATAATACCATCACAGTTCCATGCTCTCTCTCTCTCTCTCTCTCTCTCCTCTCTCTCTCTCTCTCTCTCCACTCATCCTTCCATTAGTTCACTCACTCCTCGCCTCTCTCACTCTCTCACTTTCTCTCATTTTTTACCTGCCTCTCTTCCTCTGTCTCTCTCCTTTATTCCTGCATCCTACTTGCCTTCTGATCTGCCTGCCTTTACGTCTCAGTCCCAGCCTCTCTCTCTCTCTCTCTCTCTCTCTCTCTCTCTCTCTCTCTCTCTCTCCTTTCCCATGAGCTGACATTCCTGCCTCATCTCTGCCTGGCTCTCAATACATGACCGTATCACTCCCCGCCTTTCCCCTGCCTCTCCCATAACTCTCTTTTCCCGCACCCTGCCTCTCCCTTTGCCTCACCCTGCCTCTCCCTTGCCTCATCATGCTATCCCTTGACTCATCCTGCCTTTCCCTTGCCTTATACTGCCTATTCTCTGCCTCTTGTTGTTTTTACCCTGCCTCTTCCTTATCTCATCTTTGCCTCACCCTGTCTCTCCCTTGCCTTACCCTTCCTCCCCCATGCCATACCCACGATTCACTCCCACTAAAAGACATCACCCTACCCTGCCTATCACTTTCCTGCCTTACTCTCTGTACACGAATATATCACTCCTGCCTCTCCCCTACCTCACTTTACCCTGCCCTGCCTTTCACCCTTCCCTCATCCACCTCCCTCCCTCTCTCTCTCTCTCTCTCTCTCTCTCTCTCTCTCTCTCTCTCTCTCTCTCTCTCTCTCTTCAATACACTATCAACTATTACCTCTCATCCTTGCTTCTTCCATTTTCTTTCAGTTTTGGTGGGACGCAAGGGGGAGGTAAAATAAAAATAAATCTAACTCCTCCAATCAGACAAATCTCTCCTAAGAAAAAAATAAAACGTCAGGTGGAAAGAAGAATAAATTACGGCAGGTGTCACAGTCGAGAAATGATTAAACAGTTCACCTGGAGTACGTATTGGTAGTTTGTATTCTATTCTGGCTAAGGGAAGACAATTTTAATCAGTTTAGGAAAGACACCCCTCTCGAGTTGAAAATGGGTTGACCTGTGACTTGCCCTACATCATGATCACCCTACCTCACTCTATCTCACTCTGTCTCACCCTATCTCATTCTGTCTCAATCTATCTCACTCTGCCTCATCCTGTCTCACCCTGCCTCACCCTTTCTTAACCTGCCTCATTCTTCCTCACCCACAGTAAAAGATAACTTCATTCTCTTTCTCTCATCCTGCCTCACCCTCAGTGAAAGACTATCATTCAGAGTTCCCACCCTGCCTCACCCTCTTTTCACCGTGCCTCGCCTCCTTTACTCTGCCTCACCTTCTTACGGTACATTTTCCTTCCATCTCACGCTGCCTCACTCTTCTATCACTTCTGCTTCTCCGCAATAAACAACGCGCTCTCTCTCTCTCTCTCTCTCTCTCTCTCTCTCTCACTCACTCACACAAACACACACACACTAGCTTTCCTGCCTCCGCTCTGCCTCACCAACATTAATGGACATCAACTTAGCACTCTGCTCCCCCCCCCCTCTTCCTAGCCCCGCTCACCCTCTGCTTTACCCCTACCTCTCCCTGCTCACTCTCTGCCTTACCCCACCAACCTATCCCTGCTCACTCTCTGCCTTACCCCTACCTCTCCCTGCTCACCCTCTGCCTTACCCCTACCTCAACCTGCCTCGCCCTCCCCAAATAAAGAACAATTTTGCCCTTCTTGTCTCTCCCTGCCTGACCCTGCCTAAGGAAATGGACTACAGCAGTACCCCCTGCCTGCCTCCCCGCTTTACTCTGGCTCTCCCCTGCCTCACCCAATTAACAGATAACAGTATCGCCCCCTGCCTCCCCTCTGGTTTCTTCCTGCCTACCCTCTGCCTCTCTTCTGCCTCTTCACTAATACAAAACAACAACTCTCCCCTCTTCCTACCTCCCACCTCCTTTGCCTTCCCCCCTGCCTCACTCAATTACCAGAGAACTCTATCACCCCTGTATGTCCGTGCCTTCTTCCATCATTCCCCTGCCTCCTTTTCCTCAATCTGCCTTCCTCCTACCTCCCTTGCCTCACCCCAATTAGAAAAAACATCTTCACCCCTGCCTCCCTCTGCCTCTCTCTCCCTTCCTCACCCCATGAAACTATATCAGCTCACCCCTCTGCCTCACTCCTTTTCCCTGCCTCACCCCTGTTAAAGAAAAACAAACCCATCCCGCCACCTCTCCCCCCTCCCCCCCCCGCCTCACTCAATGTACAGTAGTTCATTTCTGCTTGACCCTACCTCCCTCTACCTTCCCGCTGCCTAACCTAACTTTCCTTTGCCTTCTCCCTGCCTCCATCTGCTTTCTCTCTGCCTAACCCTACCTCCCTCTGCCCTTCCCTGCCTGATCCTACCTCCATCTGCCTTCCCCCTGCCTATTCTACCTCCCTCTGCTTCCCCCTGCCAAACCATATCTCCCTCTGCCTTCCCCCTGCCTAACCCTTCCTCCCTCTGTCTGACTCATGCACCCCATCGACATATCTCTGCCTCCCCCTCTACCTCACTCCCATCAGAGAACAACTTCACTCCTCTGCCTGAACCCTGCCTTGCTCAATTAACGGAGAACAGCATCACTCTCTGCCTGTTCCTATCTCCCCCACGCCTGCCTACCCATGTCTCCCTCCTGCCTCCCCATGCCTCAACTCCTGCCTCCTCATGCCACACCCTATCAGAGAACACCATCTTTACCCCTCTGCCTACCTCCTACCTCCATCTTTCCTCCTCTTGCCTCACTGACTAAACAGAGAACACCACAATTTGCATACCCCCCTGTGTACCTCTCTGCCTCACCCCTGCCTATATCATGCCTCACCCCTGCCTATATCATGCCACAACTAAAAGACAGCAGCTTCGCACTCTGCCTCCGCCTGCCTTAACTCATCCTGTGTCTCCCCTTCCACGTCCTGCCTCACCCCAGACCCACCACAATTAAGCTCAACCCTCTGCCTACCTTCTACCTAACACCATTAAACAATATCATCATCCCCTGCCTCGCCCTACTAATTGAAAACAAGTCAACCCTCTGCCTCCCTTCCCACCACCCTGTTCCCCCCCTGCCTCACCCCTCATCATTCCCTGCCTCACCCCTCATCATTCCCTGCCTCACCCCCCACACTCCCTGCCTCACCCCTCATCACTCCCTGCCTCACCCCCCATCATTCCCTGCCTCACCCCTCATCACTCCCTGCCTCACCCCTCATCACTCCCTGCCTCACCCCCCATCATTCCCTGCCTCCCTCCGCATCACTTCCTGCCTCACCCCTCATCACTCCCTGCCTCACCCGTCATCACAACCTGCCTCACCCCTCATCACTCCCTGCCTCACCCCTCATCACTACCTGCCTTACCCCTCATCACTTCCTCCTCACCCCCATTAAAGGACAACAGCTCTCCCCCTCTTGCCTTACTCCTGCCTCCCTTCTTCCGTAACCCTAATAATGGACAACATCTATTTACCATTCTGTCTCCCTCTGCCGTCCCCTGCCTTACCCCTGACTCCCTTCTGCCTTAACCCTCACAGACGACTATATATTTATTCCCCTTCCTCCTCTTGCCTTACCCCTGCCTCCCTCGACCCCTGCCTCACCCTCTTATATCAACCCTAATAAAGGAACATAACATTAGCCCACTATCTTTCTCCGTCTTGCCTCTACTCCTCTGCCTTCCCTCTTCCTCACCCCTATCTCTCCTCTACCTCACCCTTGCTTCTCCTCTGCCTCACCCCTACCTCATCCCTACCTCTCCTCTGCCTCACCCCTACCTCTCATCTACTTCACCCCTGCCTCCTCTCTGCCTCACTCATACCTCTAGTCTGCCTAACCTCTCCCTCAACACTTAAAACGTGAAACTAACACTTCTCGTCTACTCCCTCCGCCCTCCTGCCTTCCCCCGTTTCACTGCAGCCTGTTCTCTGCCTCAAACATGATAAAGAACAACAACATTACAATTTCACTCTATATTTCTCTATCCTCCCTGCCTCATCCCTCCTTATCCTCTCCTCACCCCTGCCTCTTCCTTCTGCCTCATCCCTGCCTCTCCTTTCCGCCTTATCCCTGACTCTCCCATCTGCTTCACTTCTGCCTCAACCATATGCTGAATAACATAGCATCAAATCTATGTATCTGGTTCTATCCCCTCCTGCCTCCCCTGCCTCACCCACAGCTCCCTGCCTCACCCCCCGTATAGGAACAGCAATATAGCATTAACACTGCCTCTCTCAACCCCCTGCCTTCCACTGCCTCATTCCTGCTTTATCCCTGCCTCACCGCTTTCATCCTTGACTTCCCTTTATCTCAGTTCTACCTACCTCTCTGCCTCTCCTGCTTCCTCTCTTCCTCATCCCTACAGCTGCTCTGCTTTCCGTCTCCTCACCCTTACCCCCTCACATCTCAATTCTGACTCACCCCTGCCACCTCTCTGCCTCACCGCTTCCAAAACTTCTGCCTCAATTTGCCTACCCCTCACCTTTACCCTGCCTGCTCCTGCACAATCCTTCTACCTTATCCTTACCTACCATTCTGCCTCACCCTTTCCTACCCCTCTGCCTAAACCTTCCTTATCCCTCTGTTTCACTCTAGTTTAACCCTCTGCCTCACCCCTGTCTACCTCTCAGCGTACACCTCTGCCTCACCCCTGCCTATCTCTCTGTCTCACCCCTGCCTAGCACACTCCTCATACCAGCTTAAGCCTCCCTCCTCTGTACCTCCCCTTGCCTCATTCCTGCCTGTCCCTCAGCCTCACCCTTATTTAACCATCTGCCTCCCCCCTGTCTCCCCTCTGCCACACCCCTGCCTACCCCTCTGCCTGGCCTGCCTCACTGTAGCGTGTAATGTGTCGCAGTTAATAGAATGGGTGACTTCCGAGCCCCAGTCCTCCCCCCCCCCTTCTCTCTCTCTCTCTCTCTCTCAAAACCTTATTCTCAGTGTCCCTTTCACACACATATATCTCTCTCTCGCTCGCAATTACTATGACTCACGACCTCCCTCACCCGACCCACCATCTCTCTCTCTTTCTCTCTCTCTCTCTCTCTCTCTCACACACACACACACACACACACACACACACACACATTTCGCTCCCTTCCCATCATCCATCTTTCCCTCCTTATTTTCCCTCCTTTCACTTTTCATTCAAGTTTCCATTTCTTCCCTCTTTCTCCCTCCCTCCCTCCCTCTCTTCCCTCTCAACGACCCCCTCTTTTCCTCCTAATACTCTCTTTGTCTTTATCTCCTCCGCTCTTTTCTCCTCCCCTCTCTTCTCCATCTCTACTTTCCTCCCTTTCACTCTTCTTCCCTCTTCTCTCTCTCATTTCTCCCTCCTTCCTTCACACTCCTTCCCTTTCACCTCTGTATCATTTTCAGTTTCCTTCTCTTTGTTTCCTCCGCCCTGTTTCCTTCCCTTTTCACCTCTCAATTCTCTCTCTCTCTCTCTCTCTCTCTCTCTCTCTCTCTCTCTCTCGCTCGCTCTCTCTCTCTCTCTCTCCACCAACAGGCCTAACCCTTTCCCTTTGATCCACGCCCTACGCTGAGAGACAAACCTTCGTCTGTTTTCGCTAACTAGACAACGTTTAAGATGAAAGATAAGAAAATGTTTGAGAATTTATGACAAGATTAGAAATACTGATAGTTTTTCTTCCTGCAACTCTTACCCATAATTTCCTCCACGTTGCAATACTTTTTGGTGCAATATTTTCTAGCTGCAATACTTTATGGTGCAATACTTTCTAGCTGCAATACTTTATGGTGCAATATTTTCTAGCTGCAATACTTTATGGTGCAACACTTTCTTGCTGCAATACTTTATGGTGCAATACCTTCTAGCTGCAATACTTTATGGTGCAACACTTTTTAGCTGCACTACTTTATGGTGCAATACCTTCTAGCTGCAGTACTTTATGATGCAATACCTTCTAGCTGCAATACTTTATGATGCAATACCTTCTAGCCGCAATACTTTATGATGCAATACTTTCTAGCTGCATTACTTTATGGTGCAATACTTTCTAGTTGCAATACTTTCTAAATGATGATTACGAAAGACAATGCTATAATTTAATGCAAGTATTATTTGACAGGAAAATACGATAAGTAGAACAGACTCACAGGAAATTATGGTGGGAATGATCACGATATGCATGATTAAAGACAGATTAGGTCGTCAGGGATTATCCTACGCTAAAGGTGATGGTGTTATTATGTACAGGTATATATGTATAAATCTCAATATTTCAGTATGTAATGTGCAATGTATGATAATAATGATAATAATAATAATAATAAAATAATAATAATAATAATAATAATAATAATAATAATAATAATGGCAATAAAGGCTTAATAAAAGTATGCAGGTATTTACAGATAATTTTGCTATAACTCACATGAAGCAAAAAAATAAAAATAAATAAATAAAAAATAAATAAATGAGATAAAAATGGCAAAACAGTCCAATATTGATACTACTTAGAAATAGCAGTATAATGGAAATAAAATACTGATCAATATTATACCTACAAAGAATAAAAAAAAAGACAACGTGTGTGTTTGTGTGTGTGTGTGTGTGTTTAATGTATGTATTCTCCTGTAAACTGATTGCCGGAGGGTGTGGAGGGTGGGGCAGAGCCTTGTAATTTCCCTAACATATTTTTCCATCTTTTATTTGAGCAAGTCTTGTTACCTGTACTAAGGATGAACTACGGGCAAGAATCATGAAGTCTAGGTGGGCTCGCTCTCTCTCTCTCTCTCTCTCTCTCTCTCTCTCTCAATTCATTACAAATCCCCATGGCATTCCAATCTCTCACTCTCCTTCCCCTTCTCCTGTTCTTTTTTTTTTTTTCTTTAATTCTCTCCTTTATTTCTCCATTCCTCCTCTTCCCCTTCATTCCTTGTTTTTATTCCCTTTCGTTCACTGAATAATTGTCAATCTTCCTCCAGAATCTTCCCTCGCCTCTCTCTCTCTCTCTCTCCCTCCCTCTCTCTCTCTCTCTCTCTCTCTCTCTCTCTCACACACACAGTTAAACGCACATTCTCTCTCTCTCTCTCTCTCTCTCTCTCTCTCTCTCTCTCACACACACACACACAGTTAAACGCACATTCTCTCTCTCTCTCTCTCTCTCTCTCTCTCTCTCTCTCTCTCTCTCTCTCTCACACACACAGTTAAACGCACATTCTATCTCTCTCTCTCTCTCTCTCTCTCTCTCACACACACACACACACACACACACACACACACACACAGTTAAACGCACATTCTCTCTCTCTCTTTCTCTCTCTCTCTCTCTCTCTCTCTCTCTCTCTCTCTCTCTCTCTCTCTCTCTCTCTCTCTCTCTCTCTCTCTCTCTCTCATTTCCACATAAACACTAAAACAACAGAATGACATGAAACTCTCGCTTGTTCATAAAGCACTAACAGAGACGGAAATAAGGGAAGGATGGAAGAGAGAAGGAAGGGGAGAGGAAAGGCACGCAAGGAGGAAGGAAAAGGGGAAAATGAAGGAGGAGGAGGAGGAACGGCTGGAGAGGATGAGGCAATAAATAGGAGGGAAGGAAGGGAGAGAAGCTGCAGGAAGAAGAGAGAACGGGGGGAGGTGCCTGGCAGGCTGGGTGGGGGAGATAGTTGGGGGGAAACAAGAGGGAGGGGGAAGGATATTAGAGAGAGGGAGGAGAAAGAGGGTGATCATCAGGGGAGGGGTAATGGGAAAGGAGGGGGTAAAGAAGGGAAAGAAAGATGGGGATGGAAAAAGTCAGAGACAGGGGAGGGCGCGGCTGTTGGGGTGCGGGAGGTGAAGATAAGGACAGCAAAGCAGGAAGGCTCCCCCCACCCCACGTAGGGAAGGAAGGGGGAGAGGAGACAGTGGGGATGGAAGGAGGGAAGAGGAAATTGGGATGAGGACAGAGACAGAAGAACAAACTGCTTGGTACGAGGGGAGAGGGTCACTGAGGGTGGTGATGCTGGTGAGGGTGGGGGGAATGGACATGGTGAGGCTGGTGAAAGAGGGGGACACTGGATGAGCGACTTGGACAGGGGGAGGGGAAGAGGGCAGGCGACAGAGGGAGAGGAAGGGAAACATGTGACAGGGGGAGGGGAAAGGGGACAAGGGGAGAGGAGAGAGCACATGTGACAGGGAGGGAGGAAGGAGCACATGTGACAGGGGAAGGGAAAGGGAAAGAACAAGTGACAGGGGTAGGGGAAGAAGATACCACAGGGACAAAGGAAAAGCGCCAGGCGATAGGGGGAGGGGAAAGGGGAGAGCAGACGACAGAGCAAGGGCAAGGAAAACACGCGACAGGGGGAGGGAAAAAGGGAAGGGAGGTGGAAAAAGAAGTGGCAACAACCCTAAGGCCAACGCTCCCACCCTTACACATTCATCCTCAGTGCTGCAATAAACCAAATGGGCGGAAATGAAAGCAGTTTAGGACGACATTCAGAAACTCTTCATATTATGGGCACAGAAATCCAAAGAATCTGTGGCCCCATTATCTGTTACAACTTTCTGAAGCCCAAGAAATCTATGCCTCTGTCCTCATGGGGGTGGGGGGAATCAGACGCCCCCCTTCACCCCTTATCTTTAACTGTTTCTCTGGTAAAACTTTAGGAACCTTTACTTGGCTCACAGAAATGGATATAACGGTTTCTCTCTCTCTCTCTCTCTCTCTCTCTCTCTCTCTAAATGCCTTCTAAAAGATCACTGAACTGGAAGGAAAATGTGCGTCTTTTTTTCATGAGACTAAATAACTAACATAGCAACATTAAAAAAAAATCCATCACACCTCAAAAAAAAAAAAAAAAAAAAAAAAAACTCCCCCCAAATGAAAAATCCTATCGGTCCAATTTCTTACATGAACTAACATCCCATAGTAAGTCCCTTGTAAAAATAACTCACTGGTTTTCAAATTATTGCCTAGAAAAGAGCAAACTACACAGGATGATTAAGAGCTCAGTATTCCATAGTGTTGGGCAGAGTATATTTGTCTAGTTCTGAGCCAAATAACTTAGGTGAAAGAAAGGAAAAGGTAGATATAAATAAAAGTAAAATAACTATAGATATAGGATGAGATGGAGGGATGGAGTGGAGAGGTACGAGTATATGAGAGTGGGGGGTGTGAGTTGGAAGCAGGACAGTGAAATGGCGGGGGACAGGGCGACATGGAGGCGATTTGTTTGTGGCCACCCCGTATGGGATTAAGGCGTCTGGCAATAGATAGATAAATAGAAAAAAAAACTAAGCTGGGTGAAATAATCTGTTAGACTTAAAGAGGCAAAGT
Source organism: Coenobita brevimanus (assembly GCF_032717465.1). Lineage (NCBI taxonomy): Eukaryota > Metazoa > Arthropoda > Malacostraca > Decapoda > Coenobitidae > Coenobita > Coenobita brevimanus. The sequence goes on along the minus strand of NC_137007.1, from coordinate 33,186,506 downwards.
TACAAGAGAGAAAAAAAGTTGGTCGTCAAAAAATCTGCTGGACTTAAAAAGAAAAAAATGTTATTATAGTGAGTGGGGTTAATGGCTATTCTTCACGCAAAAATATATTACACAAGAAACTATTCAGACACCTACGCAAATATCTCCACATATTCTTACGTTATTTGTTTGTCATAAATTAAAGACATTATTAAAAGGCTAACATTATTCTTGGCTTTCCTTTTGTTCCTCGTTCATATTACCCTCCTGTGCTTGCTGTTTATCATCTTATATTAGTTTTCATCTTTATATGCACGATTTCTGTACATTCTGCTCCCCCCAATTTTCCCTCCTCTACCTCCTTCTCCTCTTCTTCCTTTTCCTCCTGCTCTTCTTCTTGATATTCCTCTTTTTCTTCCTCCTCCTCCTCAATTTATCTTACTCTCTCCTCACCAGTGTCTTCCCTCTTTTGTTCCCTCTCTTTCCTCTTCCAATTCCCATTTTTCTCTCCTCCTCCCTCCTTCATCTCCTACATCCCATATCTCTTCATAACTTCCTTCTTCAGCTATTCCTTCTTCTTCCTCCTCCTTCTCCTCCTTAAGTCGTGTCCTGCTGTTTGGATAATGGAATTGAATCTGTGGGATATTCCAGGACACCCCAGCTCTCTCTCTCTCTCTCTCTCTCTCACTCTTCTTTCATTTTGCCCACTTCCTCCTACTTCCTTCTTTCCTCCCATCCTTCTTTCAATACTTCACTTTTTCCTTCCTCCCCACCTTCCTTCCATTCTTTCTTCCCTTTCCTGTCTATTCCTTCCTTCCATCCTTCCTTTCCGTCATTCCCTCTCCTATTTATTCCTTCCTGCCTTCTCCTACCACTTCCAGCTCAATAGTAATCCATCCCTGATTATCCCTCCTTCATTCCCTCCTTCCTTCCTTCTTTCCTTCCCTACCTTTGATGTGACAAGCCCTCAGCCTCAAAGAACATAGATTGATCCGGGGAAGAACAGACGAATAACAAAAGAACAGAGAGAAAGACAGAACGCGGCTTGTTGTTGCCGTGTGTGTGTGTGTGTGTGTGTGTGTGTGTGTGTGTGTGTGTGTGTGTGTGTGTGTGTGTGTGTGTGTGTGTGTGTGTGTGTGTGTGTGTGTGTGTGTGTGTGTGTGTGTGTGTGTGTGTGTGTGTGTGTGTGTGTGTGTGTGTGTGTGTGAGAGAGAGAGAGAGAGAGAGAGAGAGAAGAGAGAGAATGAGGCAAGATAATAAGCCTGTGAGCTGCTTTCAGTCTTTTCTTTCTTTATGTGATGAATGAGGATGAGAAGGAAGAAGAGAAGGGAGGAGAAGGGAGAAAAGGGAGGAGGAGGAGGAATAGGGAGGAGGAGGAGGAGGAGGAGGAGGAGGAGGAGGAGGAGGAGGAGGAGGAGGAGGAGGAGGAGATGATGATGATGATGATGATATACCCTGTCTTCATTAACTATCTAAACAACTAAATAAATAAATAAACAAATGAACAAGTCTAATCCTAACAACGCAGTAATTAACAGGAAATTTTGCAAGATCATCTGAAAAACTTTATCCCTAAATAAGGAGGATTTTATTTAAGACTTATTTTGGCCATCTTGTCCGGAAGCACTATAGAAAATGGTTAAGCATCATCATCATCATTATCATCATCATCACCATTATCATCATAATCATCACTTTAGTTGCTTTTTCTTGGAGCACTGCACAAAATATCATCATCATCATCATCATCACCACCGTCGGCATTCTCATCATCATCATCATGTTGGCTATTTTGTCTCGGAGCACTGTACAAAATGATTTAGCATCATCATCATCACCATAATTACCATCACTTTCGTCATTTTTTCTCGGAGTAATGTACAAAATGAGTAACCATCATCATCATCATCACCATAATTACCATCATTTTCGTCATTTTTTCTCGGAGTAATGTACAAAATGAGTAACCATCATCATCATCATCATCATCATCACCTTCATCATCACACCACCATCTGGACCAAAAACCTAAAATTACACGACAATACGAGAGGTAAGCTGGCTCCACTCACAGGAAAAGGGAAAGAAAAATAAACAGGAAAACTATCGCCACAGCACCCAGGACAACAGTGCGCCACGTCAATTCTCTCTTCACCAACAGGGAACGTTATTCAGGAAAACAGTGAGATTATACTGAACATACAATTGCCACAAATACCATACACAAAGTCACAATGAACACAAATACACAGAATTCCTTGGAGATTTTTTTTTTCTTTTGATCTGTGGTCGTTGGTTCCTCCTTGTATTTGAGAAAAAGACTCTCTCTCTCTCTCTCTCTCTCTCTCTCTCTCTCTCTCTCTCTCTTTCACACAGACTACCTTTGGACCTGATGGGGTATAATTGGCCATGTTTCAATACGGTGTGATTAGCAAATGACTGGGCGACTGGGGAGGAATGGTGGGGGAGGAGAGTGGGGGAGAAATGGGGAGCTGAGTGGGGGAGGAATAGAGAGAGAGAGAGAGAGAGAGAGAGAGAGAGAGAGAGAGAGAGAGAGGGGGGGGGGACGGAAGAACAGTAGGGGAGTTTAGAAAAGGGGAGATGGAAGGGGGGAAGTGGTGAGAGAGACTGAAAGAAGAAAAAGTAAGGAAGAATAAAAATGGTAAGGGAGGAAAAAGAGGGAGACAAGAGAAGACGAAAGAGAGGCAAAGGAATAAGAGAGGCAGGGAAGGGAAGGAAAAAGAGAGAGAAGGGAAAAAGAAAAAGAGGAAAGGGTATAAGAGAGGGAAACGGAGAAGAAAAAAGAGGGAAAGGAAGGAGTAGGGAGAAAGGGAAGAAAAGACAGAGGGAAGGGAAGAAGAAAGAGAAAGAAAAGAAAATGACTGAGAGGAAGGGACGATATAAGGAAGGGAAGAAGAAGAGGAGAAAAAAGGGACGGAGGTAAAAAAAAAAAAAAGTTATTATTGTTGTTGTTCTTGCTTCAGTCCCAAGTTCATCTGAAACGTGAACTCGGTGAACTGAAAGCTCAAACTGCCCATATCCTGCAGTCCACCATCCTCCTTTTGGGAGATAAGCAGGGATCTAAGAGACACTTGTATAACCTGGTAGTAGAATCGCCCAAATATATCGGTGCCACCACGTGAAGGCGTTCATTACCAGCACCGTCCAGAATCATAATAAGCAGTAAGTGGGGAGAATGGAACAGTAGACGAATTTTTGCCTCTGAATATAAACCGTAGACACCAGACGAAGCAATTCAGGAAGAGACAAATGCAACGGATGACTTGACTCATGAATATTGAACGAAGCATGCACACGGAATTTATGCTGCAACAATGATGAAAGTCAATTTGCAGGACGGAGGGAAGAATGTCAATTGAATCTGAATTGTTATCACGGAGCCACTGGTGAGAATCAGTAACAAATCTCAGACAGAAGGGCAACACTACAAATGGAAGGATAAGACTGAGGACAATGTAAAAGAACGGAGATGAAACTAGGCAGGTATATATATAGTTACGTGAAAGACTAACCTTCAATGGATCTTACCGTCAGTTTAGAACATAATGGGTGTATCTTACAAAATTTTCCTCACAGATTTCATAACTTTTTGAGAGAGAGAGAGAGAGAGAGAGAGAGAGAGAGAGAGAGAGAAAGAGAGAGAGACCACGAAAGAAGATTCTAATACCTCCTTCTTCTTTCAAAACAAATAGTAAGAAACAGGAAGTTCATCTTACTTTTGTTAGTAGTAGTAGTAGTAGCAGTAGCAGCAGCAGCAACAGTAGTAGTAGTAGTAGTAGCAGTAGCAGCAGCAGCAACAGTAGTAGTAGTAGTAGTAGTAGCAGTGGTGGTGGTGGTGATGGTGGTGGTGGCAGTAGTAGTAGTAGTAGTAGTAAAAAAAAAATAGCAGAGGGCACCTATTATCTGTAATCTAGTCTATTGTTTGTTTGTTTTTTCTTCGTCTGTTAATTTTGTTTTAAAAATAGGATGGAAGGGACTGACATGTGATATCTACAGTTAATCATCAACTGCGTTTTGCAAATATATAATTTTTTTCCCTTAATCATCAACTGCATTTTGCAAATATATAATTTTACTCCCCACAATGTAACAGCAGATCATAATTTTAGACAAGTCACTACTGATCTCTCGCACCCTGGGGTCTTCAGTGGAAAATACAGAGGAATTAACTGTAACAATAATGTGCTTGCTATCTAGACCATTTCACATAACATAAATATGATTAATAAGAATAACTAGGTCAGAACACAACCCTGGGGAAAGGTAGGAATAACACCAATAAAGACCTAACCCATTTTCGCCCTCAGTATAAGACGGGACTGGGCATTTTCAAAAGTTAATAAAGATGGGAACCCCGGGGCATAGACCTATGAGCTTCGTGACTATGAGCCGACAGGCGGAGGGTAGTACGTTCAGTACCCATCCAGCAATCCCTCACACAGGAACCCTGGGAAGTAATGGGTTAATCACCATCAAGACCCGTGTGTGTGTGTGCGTGTGTGTGTGTGTGTGTGTGTGTGTGTGTGTGTGTGTGTGTGTGTGTGGAGAGACCGTTTCTAAAGACAAAATAACAGCTCGTTGGGATATTAAGATGTGTTTGTTTACCATTTATTCGCCTACCACACATCATTCCACGCTTATTTTGCCTTCCACTGCTTCATTCTTTTCTTTCCCTTCCTTTCCAGTCCTTCCTCTCCTTTTTTTCCTCCACTCTCTATTTTTCCTTCCTCCCTATACCATCCCCTTCATTTTAACCTTGGCTTACTCTTTTCTTTTTTTTAAATTACCTCCCATTATTTTCCTTATCTTCCTTTCCCCTCCCCCTCCCTTTCCATCCTTCTCCTTCCTCTCTCTTCCCTTCTTTTCTCATCCTTCCCCCCCCCTTTCCTTCGGTTCTTTTCCTCTTCTCTCTTTTCATTCCTTCCCTACCCACCCTTCCTTCCTTCCCTCCTCTCTCTTCCCGTTCTCATCCCTTCCTCTCACTCCCTTCCTTCCCATTTCTTCCCTTTCTTCTCTCCTCTCTTTCCTCAATTTCTTCCTTATCCCTGCCCCCTAGTGAAGGATTATTACAGTCATTACAAAGGCCATTACAGCGCTGTTATCAGGATCATTACTGTACTCTGTGGCAAGGAAGGCAGCAGGGATTAGAAGGAAGGAGAGGGAAGGAAGGATGAGATTACAAGGACGAAGGAAAGAAGGATTAAAAAGATGGAAGAAAGGAAGGATCACTAGGATGACGGAAGGAAGGCAGGATCTGAGGGATGATGGAAGGAAGGAGGAATTACAGGGATGATGGAAGAAAGCATCGGTAAGAAGAATGATAGAAGGAAGGAAGGATTAGAAGATGGACGGAAGGAAGGATCAGAAGTATGATGGAAGGAAGGAAGGATTAGAAGGGAGATGGAAGAAAGTAAGGATCAGAAGGATGATGCACGGAAGGAAGGATTAGAAGTATGCTGGAACGGAAGAAGGATTAGAAGGGAGATGGAAGGAAGGATGGATCAGAAACAGCCTAAGATGGAAAGAAGGATGGACTCAGAGGGAGGCAGGAAAGAGAGTGAGGGACATAGACAAAAGGAAGGAGCGATTGGGAGGGAGACGGGAAAGACTGAGAGGACAAGGACATGGAGGGAGGTAAAGAAGATTGGGTGGGTGGCAGGAAAGACTGGAGAAGGTGGACATGGAAAGATGGAAGGAAAAATGGGAGGGAGATAGGAAGGACTGAGAGAGAGAGAGAGATGGGAAAAAGGAAAGACTTACTGGGAAAAGACGGAGAAGGTTTGGAGGGAGGGATGGAAGGAAGGAAATAAGGAGAAAGAAGACAGAGGCAGACGATAATGAGAGAAGGAAGGAATGATTCAGGAAAGGAGGGTATGGAAACAAGGCGTAAGTGAAGGAAAAAAGGTACATAAAATGAATGAAGGAATGAAGGAAGAATGGAAGGAAAAAAGTAAGACGAAAAGAGGGAAATGATGTATGGGGAGAAAACAGAAAGAAATGAAGAAAAAAGGGGCTATATGAAGGAAGTGGAGAGAGAAATACAGAGATCTTAAGACACACGAAACAAGTCAAATCACCAATACTAAGAAGCTCCTGCCACTTAACCTATACTCTCTTTTTCTAGATACTTACCACATAATTTGGTACAACTTAAGGGAACTAACTCGCAGGAAAGAGGCTACTGAAGGTTATATCTAGTCTCCCCTGCTTGAAAAAGTCTCTCCCAAAAAGAACGGACTAGTCTGGTAGTATCGATGATGATGATGATGATGATGATGATAATAATAATAATAATAACAACAACAACATTACTAATATAACTCTGAAAATGGGTTGAGATAAATGTGAAAATATCCCAAATTATGAGAAAATGGTAGTAAGATCATGGGACTTAATCGGTCCCCCACACCACACACACACACACACACACACACACACACACACACACACCATACTTCACCAGAAATCGGCAGGAAAAAAAAAAATCCTTAGAGGGACGCAGTACACCACGAAATAAAATACATTTTATGGGAAAAGTGAAATTAAAGGAAAGGTTGACAAAATGGAGGAGAGGAGGAGAAAGACGAAGAGGGAGAGAGACATTGAAAACTATGATAAGCGAGGAGGGGGAGACAAGAATGAAATAAAAAGAGAAAGAGAACAAGAGAATAAATAAAAAGGGGCGAATGGAAGGCAGGAAGTAAAGCAAAAATGAGAAAAATGATAAAAGAAAGTTGAGCAGAGAATCAAGATATTATAAAAGAGGGAAGGGAACTGAAAAGAGGAGTGATTTAAAAATGATGCGAAAAATGGGGGAAAGGAGAGAGAGAGGAAGAAGTAGCGAAAGAGAAGGGAAAGAAGGAAATTAGATTTGGAGAGGAGGGAGGGAGAGAGGAAGAAAAGATGTTAACAATAGCAGACTGGGGACGAGAGAGAGAGAGAGAGAGAGAGAGAGAGAGAGAGAGAATGCTAACATCCGACCACCATTTGCTGTCGATGATTTTCCTCATTTAGCAGCTTAATACCCGCAGCTCTATGGCAGCAAAGACAATCATTTCGATGGCATTTTTTCGTGACTAGCATCATAATATAGTGCTGATGTAGTGTCACAGCTCGGTATTTACGACGAAAATATGGCAGTTTGGGGCTAAGTTAAAATGGAAAGAGAATAAACTGATCCTGCTGATGTTACGACTATACTGCGTTTATTCTGACTTGGCCTAAAATTACCATCTCTCTATCTTGACTGTTGACTTGTAGCAATAAATCGACAATCTAGTATGGTGCTAGTCATGAAGAAGTGCTATGGAAAGTGTGTAGTGCCTTGGCATTATCTTCTATTGCACCTAAGCTTCGTGAAAAAAAAACCGCAAAGGAACGAAAATCTGGGCCAAGTTTGAGTAAAAACATAGTAATATTAGTAGTCATTAAAACCCCAGGCTCATCTAAACGTGAACCCAGTGGACTGAAGGCTGAAGCTGCCCCTCTCTTGCCGTCCACAATCCTTCTTCAGGTAAACAGAGAGAGACCTGAGGGACGTGTGTGTGACCTGGGCAGTGGAGACGCCGGTTATTTCAGTGCCACTACATGAAGGCGTCCCTCTACGAAAATAAGACAACAACAAGAGAGAAGGGGACTCGAGAAGAGGCGAAGGAAAAAGGAGAGGAGGAGGAGAAAAATATGAAAAACTGGGAGAGAAGAAGGAGAGAGAGAGAGAGAGAGAGAGAGAGAAGGGGGGGGAAGGGTAGGAGCAAGGGAGAGAGGAAGAGAAGAATAAAAGGATGGAAAAGAGAG
>NC_137007.1:33116212-33173712 GCF_032717465.1 Coenobita brevimanus | reverse complement strand
CGAAGGGCCTGTGAGCTTAAACCATTTCGTCAACTGCAAAGTTTAAAAAGGCAGGCAAAATTTTCATGTCCAAACTGCTTCCATCCTTCGTTAATTCGTTGCTTTCTTAACGTGGACATATACCTCGCTCACTTACATTCACATACATTATCCTACTACCTTCTTTTTCGACTTCCCGCGCTTCTTCCTACTCTCATGTTCATTTATATATGCTCTTTTCATCACCCTGTTTCCATCTAAGCACACTTTCTTGTTCCCTCTGACCATCAGTTTTCCTTACTCCACATCTATTACGAATCTCTATAATTCTTATCCTATCCAGCCAACGTACGTCACATACACTGCATATTTTTTATCATCATCATTATCATCATCATCCCTATCATCATTCACATTTCTTTTCCCTAAGAAAACGAGTGGCAAATAAATACAACACAATCCTGGCCAGTAGAGGAAGGTAGCATCATGTTAGCATCAGGTGCATAACGGTGTTCCAGGTGCATTATAATGGTGGAGAGTGGCTGAATATTCCATTAGCCTACTTGGATTGGGAGGCGACATTAGGGAAGGAAGGAATAAGGAAGAGGAAGAGGAAAAGAGGAAGGAATAAGGAAGAGGAAGAGGAAAAGAGGAAGGAATAAGGAAGAGGAAGAGGAAAAGAGGAAGGAATAAGGATGAGGAAGATGAAAAGGGGAATGAATGAAGAGGATGAGGAAGGAATAAGGAAGAGGAACAGAAAAAGAGGAATAAGGAAGAGGCGGCGGGAAACAGGAAGGAATAAGGAAGAGGAGGAGGAAAAGAGGTAGGAATGAGGAAGAGGAAATTAGGAAAGAGAAAGGAAACGAGAAAATAAGGAGAGGAATCAGAATGGCAGAAGATAATGATCAAACGTGGTTAAGAAAGAGGAAGGGAAGAACGAAAAGGGAAGCGAAAAAATAAGAAGAAAGGCAGAAAATTAAGGATATATATGGAGAAAGCGTAAGGAAGGAAGAAGGTAGAGTGAAGGAGGGAGACAAAGTGGGAGGAAGTAAGAAGGATAACGTGTATGAAAAGGAAAGGTGAAAGGAAGGTAAAGAAGAAGTAGGATGAGAGAGGGTATGAGAGAGAGGGGCGAGGAGTAACCGGAAAAGAGGAGGAGGAGGAAGAGGAGGAGGAGGAGAATGGAGGAGGAAGAAAGGGAGAGAGAGGTACAAAATGGAGAAGGAAGGGAGAGATGGGAAGATAAGAGGGAAGACAAGGAGAAAAAGGGGGAAAGAGAAAGAAAAAAAAGGAACCGGATTACAAAAAGATGGACGGAAGAGAAAAGGAGGAGGGAAGGCGGGGGAAAAAGGAGAAAGAGAGAGAAGGAGACAACGAAGGAGGAAGAAAGAAGGAGAATGAAGGAGGAAGAGAGAGAGGAGGAGAACGAAGGAGGAAGAGAGAGAGGAGAACGAAGGAGGAAGAGAGAGGATGAGAAGAGGATCGGATCTGAGATGGAAATGAGAAACGGAGAGAAGGATTGTGACAGAAATGGAGGTGGCGATGATGGAGGTGAGAGAGAGAGAGAGAGATGGGGGGTGGGAGGGGAATATACTTCAGCTATTCATCATTTACACACATGCCAGACTCAATTTTACTACAGATCATTACTGACAGAAATGTGCGTATGCTCTCTCTCTCACTCTCTCTCTCTCTCTTCAGTCCACCAATAATTTTCCATCGACAAAAGAAAAATACACATCATTCCTTCCTCAGGCATTTTTAGAAACATGAAGAATTTTACTTAAAAAAAAAAATAAATGACATCGTCTCGCCTAAAAGAAATGCTTGGAAAAATATAAATTCTTTTGATCAGATTTTCTCCCTAAGAGCTCTCGTGTGTGTGTGTGTGTGTGTGTGTGTGTGTGTGTGTGTGTGTGTGTGTGTGTGTGTGTGTGTGTGTTTCCTTCTATTTTCATCTCCTGTCTTGTACACACTTATAAAAATCTCAGTAGCTTACCTGTCCACCTTGAAATACTTAAGAACACAGACACCTTACATTCTTTTCCATTTAAGGATCAAGTCTGCCCCTTCAACTATCGTCATTACCTGAAAAGACAAAGATCATCATCATTATTATTATTATTATTATTGTTATTATTATTATTATTATTATTATTATTATCATCATCATCATCATCATCATCATCATCACCCCACCAACACCACCACCAAATTCATTATCATCATTCCAACCTCACCTCACCCCATCACCACCACCAAAATTATCATCATCACCAAAATCATCATCATCCCAACTCCACCTCACAAGAAATAAACAGGACCAATATACAAAAAGCAACAGTAAAGCACAAATGTAAGAAAAACAACTCTCATTCGGTGCCCCGCAAAATCTTTCAATTATCCACACACTATCCAGACTTCCAAAAATTTGATTCTATTTTACAAGACAATCGTTCCACAACAAAAATGTGCCTAAAAATGTCCATGGAAAATACGATCACTCCGCCAAACTCAAATTTCGTAAAAAGGGATGCAACATGTGTAATACGCCTCTCCTTACGCTTCACAAAATACAGGGTGGTGCAAATATAACGCTCCTCTTCCACTCACAGGGCCATTTCTCGCGTGTTGCGGGTACGGCTCAGTCGGCGTTTCTGTGCCTACCCAGCATCATGTCTATTTCCTTCTCCCACTTGTCAAATCCCTGCCCACACCAGCAGAGTGAGCCGTCCCCGCAAGACACAAGATGCCGCCAGGTGTTTCAAATATTTATCAACTTCAGGGTCGTCCTTTAAATGGCACTGGAGGCTTCGTGGCACTTGTTCCTAAGCGATTTATTTTGGAATTTACACCTTTCCTCTTGCATGTTATTTTTTTTTTCATTTAATATCGACAAAGCTTCCATCAATAACATACAAGAAGGATTTGAAGCTTAATGTACAGAATAAATCGCTACGGAAGAGGCATTACGAAGTATCCAAAGCCAATTAAAATGCGACCCATAGTTCTAAAAGAAATATCACCTAATTAGAATGAAATAAAAATGACGAGCTCGGGATGAGGGTATGATCAGTCAAAGAAAAAGTACAGCTTGTTTTAATCTCTCTCTCTCTCTCTCTCTCTCTCTCTCTCTCTCTCTCTCTCTCTCTCTCTCATGCGAAACAGATGTTGTGAGGGAGAGTCAGGTGAGGGAGGGGTCATATGAGAAATCATGTGATGGAGAGAAGGAAGGGATATGTGATGGAAAGTGAGTCAGGTGAGGGAAGGTCATGTGAGAAGTCATGTGATGGAGGGAAGGAAGGGATATGTGTGTGCGAGGTCAAATTCCAGAGGTCATGAGTGGGGGATCATGAAGGAGAGTCCATGGAAAAGAGGTAATGAGGGTGAAATATTGTCAAGATGGAAGGCGATGAAAAATGCTTATGAAGGGGAACAGCCATGAAGAAAAAAGGAAATGATTAAGAGTAGTACTGATGAAGGCATAATGAAAAAAACTACCTATTAAGAAGAGAGGCTAGTATGAGAGCTCATGAAGAGTGGCTATGACGAGGAGTGGTCGTGAAGGAGAGTGGGTACTGAGGAGTGGTGATGACGAAGAGTGGTCAGGAAGTAGAGTGTTTTTTAAGAGTCGTCATAAAGAGGAGTGGTCAGGAAGTATAATGCGTTCTAAGGAGTGGTCATGAAAAATGGTCATGATGAAGTGGCCGTGAGAGAGAGAGAGAGAGAGAGAGAGAGAGAGAGAGAGAGAGAGAGAGAGACGTCATAAAAATATAAATTATTCGGCAGAGAAATCATGAAAACCCGGTAAATACGGAGTCATTTAGAGATGTCATGAAAGGAGAGGTCATTAAGGAATAATTAAGAAGAGAGATTAAGTCAGCTGGAAATGAAGGTGGAGGAGAGGTCATTTGAGGAGGAGGTCACTGAAAAGGAAGGGCAACCTAGAGGACAACATAGATAGATACAGACAGATAGATGGATAGAGAGAGAGAGAGAGAGAGAGAGAGAGAGAGAGTCAGGTGGCACTGGCGGAAGAGAGGCAGGGTCATCGAAGCCTGTAATTGCCTCTTACGCGTAAAAAATCGATGAACTCAGGGATTGTCAGGCGATCAGGGTGTGTGTGTGTGTGTGTGTGTGTGTGTGTGTGTGTGTGTGTGTGTGTTTGTGTGTGTGTGTGTGTGTGTGTAGGAAGGTACGTAGGGAGGTAGGTAAACTGACTGACTGACTGACAGGAGAGAGAGAGAGAGAGAGAGAGAGAGAGAGAATCATCAGAATAAATCAATGTTTAATCCTCTCCTCACCTGGACATTTGCAAACCACACGATTCTTACTCTACAATATATCAGACGATTTTATTCAGGCTTAAAGTAGACGGTTTTAGTCACGTATAAATCACACTATTTTCCATGTGCTACCATGTGTTTGGCTCCTTTGAGGGAATGTATAGTCGAAATTATTTAACCTTTCCAACGAGGATGCTGGACTTCAGGAGGGGGACACCTTCAGCCTGCAGTCCACCAGGTTTACACTTCAGACGAACCTGGGGCTACAACACAAACAACAACAACAACAACAACAACTACTACTACTACTACTACTACCACCATTCTGGGTACTTCATTCTAGTCAGCTCACGATTTTATTCAGATACGTAACAACCCAACAAAGATATTCAAGTTACCTTAAGACGATATTTCCCGGTTAAGAGAAATTCAAAATCGAAGAGTAAGGGAGTTTCCAACAATCTTATGTATGTATGTATCTATCTATCTATCTATCTATTTATCTATCTACCTGTCAATTTGTGCTACTATGGACCTAGTACGGCACTTTATTAAGGCCAACATCAAAGGATTATATTCGGCTGCATAAAGTGGTAGAAGAGAGAGTTAAAATTCGCACAAGATCATTAAGGGTCAGAGTCTGCATGGAAAAGTATGAATACCCGACCTTAGTGTGGATTTACGGCTTTTCCTTGGCTGATCTTACCCCGATTAACTTACTTCCACACGGGATCACAGTTGCTTGCAGTACATTAAAAAATTCTGAAATACATTAAACTATTCTGACATGTTCTTCCGAAATTTCTGAAAGTATTCTTCCATATTTATAGTTTTGAAATAAATTTAAACATTCTGAAACACATTCGAGCACTATGAAATATACTGAAGAATTATGAATTACGACAGCCTATATCAAAGTGAAATTAAGTCATCATGAAAACCATTAAAAAATAAAATTCCCTATTGATTTCTGCACTACCCAGTTTTCATTATTATTATTATTATTATTATTATAATTACTATTATTATCACGAATTAACTATAGTCCATCCCAGCATCGGTAGCCATGGCAAAAATGGTTCTGTTTTCACCATACCAAAGAAACTGGTCACTACCATACTCTTTTCACGATAACATGGCCTAAAATTGCCATCTCTCCTCGCCATTACAGGATTTTTACTATAATATGACTTAAAATTGCCATCTCTCCATCTTGACATTTGTTTTTTCTGAGAAGGCCCTAACATGTTTAACCAGAGTACGATGTTAAATATCCAAGTGGTGGCATGTGAAAGTCATCTGAAAGCGCAGGAGGGATTCTGTGAACCGAGGGTCCTGTCTTTACTCAGAGTCTATTACATATTTATCCAAGGAAAGGTTTCTCCAAAGTGCGTTTACTCTAACATGACAAGAATTCCTAACTCCTTTTGGCTTAGTTAATGGCTAAGTGTTGTTAAACTGGAGGGCCAATTTGACTAGTAATCAAGGAGACTCGTTCCCACACTAAGGCAAATTGAGATTAATAAAAGAACGATTCTCTAAGGTGTATGGGTGATCCAGTTCCGTCATATAAAAAAATAAAATAAAAAAAGTGATTGGATTTTTTTCCCTTTCAGTAGCATCATTTTTTTTTTGGGGGGGGGCCTGTTCTTGCTACTTCCAGACGATTTTATTCAAGCTAAAACAGATTTCTCACAAGGGTTAGCCATCAGGGGTAATTTATGAGGGGCACGATGTACTGCAAGAAGGACGTCAATGACAAGAAAATCACCAAGCTGGGTATATAACGAGGTATTTCTGTGAATAAATCTTGGTGCAAAGGAGGTAGTCTTGGTGATTAATGACGCAATGTACAAGGGTATTCTTATCGGTGTGTGTGTGTGTGTGTGTGTGTGTGTGTGTGTGTGTGTGTGTGTGTGTGTGTGTGTGTGTGTGTGTGTGTGTGTGTGTGACTCCTACCCACCAATCAGTACGTGACAAATACACCAAGCAAGTGATTTACCATTGATTTTCCTTGTCCGCACGTCACGTAGGTACACACACACACACACACACACACACACACACACACACACACACACACACACACACACACACACAAGGAAATATATACGTTATGCATTACTCTTTGTGGCCGCCAGTAGACATTATTTTCATTTCATCTCTCTACAAATCTCTCCAGTGAAAAATTCCCCCATATCTGAAGATCATCGTCAACAGATTTTAAGGATAAGCCATTAAACATGTCTTCTAGGTGAAAGGGATATCAACACTGAATATCAATGTGTCTTACGCAAAATAAATCGCTGAGCAAGAGGTTTTAAGGAGCCATCTAACCCCACAAGAGAACAGCCCTCTGATCTCACTCAACCTTGAACACTCAGAAACATTCCTCCGCATGTCAAAAAACATTCCTTCATAATCTTTACATCTGATCCATAACTCAGGCTTGCATTTTTAAGAGGTTTTTATGTGTCCCTGAAAGAGGCCATGATATGATGGAGGGCACATTCCAGCATTCCTGAAAAGGTATTTATAAAAAAAAATCTCTGAAGTTACTGAATGTCGCCTCACTGGCATTCCTTTTAAAATGTCGTGCATTCATGTTTTCGTGTATTCGTGAAAACTGAGTGAGCTTATACTGAACATACAATTGCCACAAACACCATATACATATTCACAATGAACACTAATCTACATGGATTTCTTTGGAGACTATTTTCCTTCCTGATTTACTGCCTTTGGTCCCTCTTCATCTTACAGAAAAATCTCTCTCTCTCCCTCTCTCTCTCTCTCTCTCTCTCTCTCACACACACACACACACACACACACACACACACACACACACACACACACACACACACGAACCCAACGAACCAAAACCAATCCCTTCCCAGCACTCCACGCTGCCCTCCCACGTACCGTACGCTAACAATACCCAAGAAAATATTTAATCAACTACAATATACCTAACAACACCTAACCCAACCTTTAATTTGCCTAACGTGACCTCTTCCAATACCCTAACAAAACCTAACCTAACCTAACCTAACCTAACCTAACCTTTAACAATCCCACAGAGCCTAACCCTCAGTATCACCACGCCACAAACACACAACACAAACATATAACACATCCAAAGCTCACTAACACATAAATAATAAACTAGCTAACCAAACTTTACCTGAGCCGTTCTAATTTCTACCAGCCATCCTTTTAATCCCCCCCCAACTCCCTCACCACTCCACGGGGCCTTCCTACATATCCCCCTCACCCAACTTAAGGATAAAATAGCATCCAGTACTTTCATACACACCATAAATATAACTTATCCTAACCTAACTCCTTTTAAGCGACGTGATCTATTGGTAAATTATTCTTGCTATCCTTACGCGATTTTATTCATCTTAGGGGATACTTCTCGTCGCGTAAAGAGGCTCCCTAGCACCTCTTCCTAAGCGATTTATCTTCCAAACTAGCTATTAATGTCCCTCTTTTTTTTTTTTTTTTTTCTTTTTATATCTTTCCAATATCAGTATAAATTGCATGAATATCATATAAGAATAGTAACACAGCAGAATCATAAATAAACCGGTAGAGAAAGGGTGTTAGCAAGCTTCCTAGCCACATCAGAATACCGCCCTATGTCTAACCCACCCTAGTCAGACGAAGGCTCTCCTCAACTGAACAAAACCGTCTGGTGAAAGTAAGAATGAATTAAGAGTGCGTCATCGAAAAAAAAAAAAAAAAGGGTTAACTCCTCGATTCCCTGATCCTTGCACCACTTCACGCCGCCCTCCCACATACTGTATCTCCACCAAAAACACAAATGTATTTCTCACATATACCTAACACCCTAACATAACCTCTGCCCTTCCACTCCACAATATTCCCACCTCCACAAAACTCCGCATCACCTAACCTAACCTAACCTAACTCAGCCTAACTTAAATTTCAATGACCTGACAACCTAACTCAACCTATCTTAACCTAACCTAACCTACCCTCCGCCAATCGACCTCCACAGCATTCCACGCCATCCTCCCACACAGCCAACGCCACAAACGCATAACACAACATCTCATTCCACGTCCCAGTACTATCCAGCGCCACACCAAAGCAGAAAAACTCGGCGGGAAGTTTAAATGCGAAAAGTTTGGGGAGAGGGAGACAATTTTTGCATATAAGAGGGCACTGCGCAATCTGAACCGATCTTGCTGCGACTTTTGCTGGTAAGGGGATGCTAGGAGGGGTGCTGGGTGCTAGGAGGCTAGGAGAAGGTGCTGAGAGGTAAGGAGTGTGCTAGGGAAGGATGCAAGAAGGTAAAGTGAGGGAGACAGCGGGAAAGAAACGGATGCTAGAAGAGTGCTAGGAAGGGGTATTAGGCTAGAAGGTGCTAAGAAGGAGCGCTAAGAGAGAGTGCTAGGAGGGGGTGCTAGGAGAGGGTGACTGGTGGTAATACTGGTAACTGTGGAGACGGTGGTGACTGGTAATGATGATATATGATGATGAGATAATGAAGATGATGATGATTGTGGTAATGGTGGTGGTGTCTAGGGTGAAAAATGTGATGAATAATTAATTATAGTGGTGGTGGTTTACAGCTGAGGTTAATAGTGATGACAGTGGTGATGAGACGGTGATAACGACTGCGATCACTGATAATTTTACGACTGACGAGTGGTGATAGATGGAAGTACTCCTAACAAATCTCTCTCTCTCTCTCTCTCTCTCTCTCTCTCTCTCCCCCTCTCTCTTTTTAAATTGGCTCCAACCTCTCACATTAGTCTTTCTCGCAAGGATATATTGTCTTCCTCTCTCTCTCTCTCTCTCTCTCTCTCTCTCTCTCCCTCCCTCCAGTAATTTAGAAACCGTATCCACAAACTCTGTCCCGTATTCCCGTCAGGTACGGACGGTCCCTAGCACCACATCCTTAGCGATTTATTTTTGGATATGGAAGGTTTATATCCTTTTGTACGTTACTTAAACAGAGTAATGTGATGTTTGAAGGATTTGTACAGCTAACACAGAATAGGACAGCTGGGTGTAATAAGCAAAATAAATCGCTGAGGAAAAGGTGTCAGGGAGACTCCTTAACCGAAGAGAATACGGGCCTAGGTTGTGTAAAGGATCCCTTGTTTATAAATTCACCTAAACTCTTAACACTACCCATTTTTTTACGCTCAAGAGAATATCAAAAGCATAACAAAAGACGAAATTTTCTGATAAAAAACAAACTGCTCTGAAATCCCGCATTATCACACGGATTGACTTAATAATCTTTATAAATTTCGTCCCAGATCCCCAGCCTAAATCGAATCTTGAAAGGAACTAAGATGCCGTCTGAGAACTTCCACTATTGCACATACAGGCTTAGATTCTTCGTAAAGTAGCCCCTTATCTCCCTACCAAGATTCTAAACTTCCACCCATGCTCCCCCTACTAAGATTCTCTCTAAATTTCGACCTATATCACCCAACAAAGATTCTAAAATTTCTCCCCAGACCTAAGAATCTCCCCAAATTTCGTCCCAGATCTCCCAACAAAGATTCTAAATTTCTCCCCAGACCTAAGATTCTCCCTAAATTTCGCCCTATATCTCCCAAGTACGATTCTAATTTTCTCCCTCGATCCCCTATGACTTTCTCTAAATTTCGCCCACGATCACCCAACTCAGATTCTCTCTAAATTCGGGCCAGATTTCCCGCCTAACTTGCTTACCCCCGTAGATAACCTCGTTCCGTGTCAATAGCCTTCCTGTTGCCTGTTTTTCCGGTGTACTCCTTTGTACTCCATCGATCCCTTCCCACCCAGCGTCATCTTCACCTATCTCTGTGCCCTATTCGCTTTTCGTTTTTTTTCGTTTGCACAGCGTCATCTTCACTTGCCCATCTTTCCATTTCGCATCTCGTGTTGCTTGCGTATATTGCACGGCGTCGTCATCTTTACCTACATATCTTTCCTTTTCGCTTCTCATGTTACTTTGCTGTAGTGCACGGAGTCCATACTGAAAACTTTACCAATATATATATCTACTTTCTCAATCGATTCTTAATGATCACTATTTCTAATTACAAATGCGATTTTCCGTCCTATTTCCTCTTGGGTTTATCATACTGTTTCAGGCTGAAGTGAAGATAATTTAAGCAAGAGTAAGGAGAGGGCAGGAGTGAGCGGGATGAGCTGGGATACGGGCGGGGGATATGGTATGCCTGAGGATGTACAGGGTGATCCAGATATTGCACATCCCAAATCTCCCATGTTGCGAGGATATCTGTGTTACCAGTGTCTATCGAGCACCATTTTTCTACTTTATAATTTGTTAGTACTTTTTTATGTTCACAGCTTGCATGGTTCGTAATTTCACAAAACACCCAAAATAACTCCACTCCCACACCAGCACACTGAGCCACTCCCACAAAACACAAGACTTGGCAATATACGAACTACCCCCGAAATGTTGTATAAAATAAGTGCAAATAGACAGGGTGGTAAGTTCCACGTCGAAGATGTGTGTGTGTGGGTGGGGGGGTGGGGAAATGCAAAGGGTGGGCGGAAAGGAGTGGGCAGATCAAGCGGCTATGATGCAGGAAAGATGCGGGCGGGTGGTAGGGCAAACCTGGACGACAACATCCAGGGAACGAAATGGTAAGGTAAGGTAAGGTAAACTAAAGTAAGGTAAGGTAGGGTAGGGTAGGGTAGGGTAGGGTACAGCAGAGCAGAGCAGAGCAGACCAAACCAGAGCAGAACAGAGCAGAGCAGAATAGACCAAACCAGACCAGAGTAGAACAGAGCAAAGCAGGCCAGAGTACAACAAAGTTAGGTAGTGCAGAGCAAAGCAGAGCAGAAAGGGGCACACTAAAGCACAGCGGAGCAAAGCAGACCAGAGTACAGCAGAGAGGAGTATAGTAGAATACAGCAGAGCAGAGCAGACTAGAGCAGAGTTGAGCAAACCACAGTACAGCAGACCAGAGTACTGCAGAGCAGAATACTGTAGAGATGAGCAGAGTAGAGCAGAACAAAGCAGGAAAAAGCAGACCAGAGTACAGTTGAGTATAGCAGAGCAGAACAGAGCAGGGCAGAGCAGAGCAGAACAGAGCAGAGTAGGGCAGAGCATAGCAGAGAAGAGCAGAGCAGAGTAGGGCAGAGCAGAGTAGTGCAAAGCAGAGCAGAGTAAAGCAGGGAAAAGAGCAGAGCAGAGTAGGGCAGGGCAGAGCAGAGCAGAGCAGAGCAGAGGAGAGTAGATTAGAGAAGAGCAGAGCACAGTAAAGCAGAGCATAGTAGAGCACAGCAGTGTAGAAAAGAGTAGAGCAGAGAAGAACAAAGAGCAGAGCTGAGTCGAGTGGAGTAAGACAGAGTAGAGTAGAGTGGAGTAGGGTAGGATAGGGTAGGGTAGGGTAGGGTCCGGTGGGTCAGGATAGGTTAGAGTAGGTTTGGATTTGGGTCGGGTCGGGTCGGGTAGGGGTAGGGTAGGGTAGGGTAGGGTAGGGTAAGGTAGGGTAGGGTAGGAAAAGGTAGGGTAGGGTAGGAAAGGGTAGGGTAGGGAAGGGTAGGGTAGAGTAGGGCAGAGCAGAGTAGTGCAGAGTAGAGCAGAGCTGAATAGGGTAGGGAAGGGTAGGGTGGGGTAGGGTAGGGTAGGGTACAGAAAGTAAAGTAGGGTAAAGTAGGGTAGGGTAGGGTAGTTTAGGGGGGGTAGGGCAGTGTAGGGTAGGGTAGAGTAGGGTAGAGCAAAGCAGGGGAGGGGAAGGGAGGGGAGAGCAGAGTAGGGTAGAGCACAGTAGAGTACAGCAGAGCAAAGTAGGGTAGGGTAGGGTAGGGTAGGGAAGGGTGGGGTGAAGTAGGGTAGAGTAGAGTAGGGTATGGCAGAGTCAGGTAGGGTAGGGTAGGGTACAGTAAGGTAGGGTAGGGTTGGGTAGGGTGGGTAGGGTAGGGTAGGGTAGTAAGGTAGAGTACGGCAGAGTAAGGTAAGGTAAGGTAAGGTAAGGTAAGGTAGGGTAGGGTAGGGTAGGGTTGGGCAGCGTGGGTAGGGTAGGGTAGGGTAGGGTAGGGTAGGGTAGGGTAGGGTAGAGTAGGGTAGGGTAGAGTAGGGTAGGGAAGGGTAGGGAAGGGTGGGGTGAAGTAGGTTAGAGTAGGGTAGGGTATGGCAGAGTCAGGTAGGGTAGGGTAGGGTAGGGTAGGGTAGGGTAGTAGGGTAGGGTAGTAGAGTAGGGTAGGGTAGGGAAGGGTAGAGTAGGGTAGAGTACGGCAGAGTAAGGTAGGGTAGGGTAGGGTAGGTCAGGGTAGGGTTGGGTAGGGTAGTAAGGTAGAGTACGGCAGAGTAAGGTATGGTAGGGTAGGGTAGGGTAGGGTAGCGTGGGTATGGTAGGGTAGGGTAGGGTAGGGTAGGGTAGAGAAGAGAATAGTAGGGCAGAGCAAAGTAGGGTAGGGTGGCGTAGGGTAGGGTAATGTAGGGTAAGGCAGGGTATGGTAGGGTAAGGTAGGGTAGGGTAGGGTAGGGTAGGGTAGGGTAGGGTAGGGTCGAGTCGAGTCGAGTCGAGTCGGGTCGGGTCGGGTCGAGTCGCGTCGGGTCGGGTCGGGTCGGGTCGGGTCGGGCAGGGCAAGGCAGGGCAGAGTAGAGTAGAACAGAGTAGAGTAGAAAGGGTCGGGCAGAGATGGGTAGGGTAGGGTGGAGTAGATAGGGTCAAGTCGGGTCGGGTTGGGTAGGGTAGGGTTGAGTTCACTCGTTAGGGCAGAGTAGATGGGGTATGACCTGGCAGGGTAAGGTAAGAAAAGGTAGGGTTGGGGAGTGAAGTGGTGTGGTGTGGAGAGTGAAGTGGTGCGGTTTGGTGTGGTGTACTCTGATGCGGGAGTGTGGTATGGTGGGGCGAGAGAGTGCGGTGTGGGGGGTGGCGGTTTACACATGCGGAAGGAGCAAAGTGGGCGAGGTGTGGTTGGTCAGAGCTACGAGTATCATCACTACCATACCCTAGCATCCCACGGTCCATCAGATTATGAAATTCTGCTCTCCTTAATGTATCTTACTCGACATACCTAAATCATACTCCTCTACAAACCCCATCAAAACACTCCCGAAAGGACAATATATCGGTTGCTTGCTTCCCTTGAGCTCCAGTAACTACGTAAGTACAAAATAATTAAAAATCAATTAATACTCGCATGCTAATATGAGTCACCTGGACGAATAAAATCGTATTACGTTACGTGGAACATAATACCTGAACACAATTACGAAAGTGTCATGAACCAAGCACTTCATTTCACCTTCACCGCAGTTATGTCGACGCCAACGAGAGGCGAGTCTCCTTTCCAACGCCAAAATCTCCAGTTCCCTCTCGTTTGGCGGCGAAATCCTTCCAAAAAGACAATTCTGACGATCATGGCAGTATGATCAGGGACACAATTACACATGACTTGCGTAATAAAGGTGATGATCGACGATTTAACAGCACTACCACCACTGCACACGTACCCAGCGACACATAACTCCAAGATTGCCGAGGCTGGGAAACCTCTCCAACTTTTTACCGCTACGGAAAATCTGGCACTGATAGCCTCTCTTCGTTATTTTACCTCATACACCATCATTTCCACATAATCTAGCCTAACTTTATATAACATGGGGCAATTTTCAGCAAGAATTGACGAGATAAGGCAACACGTGACTAATATTTTGTCTTCATCTCGGGAGTATTGGCCATCCTGCTTCCACCTGCCCCCAGTATGCTTGCCGGCCTCTGATTGGCGGGCATGGCGAGACTGCCCAATCACGGATCCTTACTTACTTTACTGTGCTCAACATTCATAAAAAATGGACTTACTGGTATTGATGGTAAACTTAAAGGTTCTAGATTATATCGTTGAAATATGCATGTTTCCGATGATTGACTTACAGAGTTGCTGATAAATATATAGTGAAAATAATTAGTGGAATCAGACATTGATGGACCGATAGACAGATGGACAGATACATAGGTAGATAAAAATAGATACAGTAGTCAACCCTTTCACAACGAGACGGACTTTAACATGATAAATTCGTCTATTAATAGCAAGATCTAAAACAACATGAATCAACCTCGTAGTGAAAGGGTCAGTGTAGGCTGTTTGGAATCCTCTCCCAATCCAGGAGGGCCAATCTATGCTGAATAAAATCGTCTGATGGTTGTAAGATTTAAAAAAAAAGTCACTGTTGTAATCCATGACCCCTTCACCACGATGCGTCTGAATGTTGTACTCTCTCTCTCTTTACGATGCATCTGAGCGTTGCATTCTCTCTCTCTCTCTCTCTCTCTCTCTCTCTCCAATATAACCCACTTTGTCCCACCAGCTTGCTTCATTTAGCCTACAGTATTTTCTCTTTTTCCACATACAGCATTTCTCTCCGTTTCCCCATTCTCTCTCTCTCTCTCTCTCTCTCTGGCGTGGGGTGAGGGATGGCGCTGAGTCTCCACCTCTTACCCACTCTCATAAATTCCATTCACAAAATCGAAGAGCAAAAATATGTATCTCAGAATTGTCCCCCTCCCCCCTCCTTGTATTTGTGGGGGGAGGGGAAGGGGGAAGGAGGGGAGGGGAGGGGAGAAGGGAAGGGGAGAGGGAGTAGGGAGGAAGAAAAAGTTAAAACGGAGAGGCGAGAAAGAATGACACAGAGGGAGGGAAAGAAGTGGGAAAGGAAGCAGAGGCTAAGGACAAGGTGTGGGGAGAGGATGATTTTTGATGGAGAGAGAGAGAGAGAGAGAGAGAGAGAGAGAGAGAGAGAGAGAGCAAAACAAAAATTTTTCATTCACCCTAACGTGGCCTCGATTTTCGTCTCTTTGCAGCTCATTGCAAGTGGCCAAAAGGCAGAAAAAAAGAATACTACTACTCAGCATCTATTCCACAGCACTTCTTCGTGACTACCACCAAACTCTAGGTGTTACTTCACTGCTACAACTAAGCACTCATGATGGAGAGATGGATATTTTGGGCCAAGTTAGAGTAAACGGAGTATAGGAAACTCTAGAGATGGGAGACAACCATTCTCATGCAGTATTTTTTCTTTCTCTTCAGTGACCTTTACCTTCAACCCATGACCTTCCACCTCCGACTCTGACCCAGATATTGGCAACACCTTCCTTTCTATAAAATGTAAGTTTTCTAGGCTAAGATTTACACACACACACACACACACACACACACACACACACACACACACACACACACACCAAAAGTAGCAATACCTGAGCAATACATATTCAGCCCAACAGCCTTAGGTCAAAAACAGGGGAGCCAATCAGAAGACGGGGAGGGTATGCAAATGATGCCAGGATGGAGAGGAAGCTGGGAGCATGAATTGGGTGGAGGGATGGAGGAAATTGGAGAAAATAGGGAGGAAAGAGGAGAAAATACGGGGACATGGAAGGAGGAACGAGGAGAAAATATGAGGAAATGGAAGGAGGAAAGTGGAGAAATGGAACTGGAAGGACAGAGAGGGACGAAAGAAGAAGAAATGGGAGGTAAGAGACGGAAAAATATTAGGGGATAGGGAGGAAACTGGAGAAAATAGGGAGGGGAGGGAGAGGGAAACAAGAGAAACCAGGAGGACACGGAAGTAGGGAAACAGGGGGATAGGGAGGAGGAAATAGGAATAATAGGAGTACAGGAAGAAGGAAATAAAACTTAAATATGACGAAAGGAAGAAAGAAGAAAAAATAAGAGGACAGGGAAAAATAGAAGAGGAGGACAGAGAGATGGAAATGAGGGAAGATGATGATGGGAAGAGGAAGTGAGAGAAGAGGAGGATGGAAGGAGGAAATGATTAGAGAGATAGGAATGGATAAAAATGGGAAGGAAAAAGAAAAAAAAAGAAAGCATAACATGTAAAGCTGTATAACTGACAGAGATAGACATGGTAGGAAATCAGTGCATGGGGGAAAATTAGGCATAAAATCGAAACAAAATACGAGGATAAAATACGAACGAAATAAAGAGGCAAGAAATAAAAAATAAGGCTGGACAAATGTGGAAAGACAAGAATTTGTAGTGGATAAGAACTAGAAAGAAATAAAGTAGGATGTGGCTCAATAAGGGACATGAATGGGGAAGGAAAAGAATGAATAGAAAATAAATAAGATAAATAAGGAGGGAAGGGAGACCTGACTGGAAGGAAATAAGGAGTAAAGGGAAACTAATAAGCATCAATAAATATGGGTGGTTAAATGGAGAATAAAAAGGGGTGAAAAATGGGGAGACATGGGATAATACGTTGGGGGTGAATAAGTAGTAAGGATAAATACGATAACAAGGGAAGATAAAGAGGGAAGAATAAGGGAGGGTAAATCAGGGAGATAAATGGGGAGGATAAATTGGATAATGATGGGAGAAAGAATACAAGGAAAGATACATTGGGAATAAATAAGGGATGATGAAGAGGAAAGGAGAGAGAGAGAGAGAGAGTATTCATTACATTACCCTTAAGGAGCCGCGATTATCCTCGGTACACTGATAGTAATTACAGCTAAGTAATGACGTAAATGGAGATGAAATTAATACGTGTTTAAGGAGAGTGATTTTGTGGTCGTTGCGGAGAGTACTTGAAAATTAATTGGATCTCTCTCTCTCTCTCTCTCTCTCTCTCTCTCTCTCTCTCTCTACCCAGGCATCCATCTGTTATCTCGTCGTCATCGTGGATATTATTATTGAGTCACCTGGCTTATCTAAACGTGAACCCAGTGGACTGCAGGCTTCCTTCTGCAGTCCACCAACATCCTGTTTCTGAGTGAGAGGGAAGTAGCTGGGGGACGTTTCTATACCCAGGCAGTGGAGCCGCCTCGTTATATCAGTGCCACCACCTGAAGGCGTCCCTCTCCACCACCCTCTTCAGCCTCAAACGTTTATCGTATATCTTCAAAAACGTTTATTTTATCTAGTCTGTATTAAACGTTGTCTATAATAATGTTTTTGTATTTTGGTTAAAGCTTATGTTTTTTGTTTTTATTTTTATCACTTTCCTCGTAAAATAATGATGCTCTTGTCTTTTACCGTAATTGGAGCACAGAATAATTGAACTGTATCTGAGAGAGAGAGAGAGAGAGAGAGAGAGAGAGAGAGAGAGAGAGAGAGAGAGAAATTAGCCTTACTACATGTGTTGGTAAGAAGTTCTGGTAACTGCGATTGTGGGGAATGGTGGTAGTTGTCAGGTAGAAATGGTTGTTGTTGGTCAGGAATGGTGGTAATTTTGTTAGGTAGAAATGGTTGTTGTTGGTCAGGAATGGCGGTAGTTGTGTCAGGTAGAAATAGTTACAGCTTTTGAAATGGTTGTGAGAAAAGATAACAATTTTTGGGAGAGTTAAATAGCTGTTGGAATAGTGGTAGGTGTGGTAGTATTAAGATATATTGTTTCCTGCAGCTGTGGGAAAATGTTGGTAGTTGTGGTTGGCATGAGAACTTGTAGTTGTGGTAATGCAGCTGGTTGTATGAAATGTTGGTAGGTGTGGTATTAATAAAAGTTACAGCTGTGGTTGTCATAAATGTTGGTAGTTGTGGTAGTAAGAAATGTTGGTAGCTGTAGTAATAAAAAATGTTGGTAGTAGTGGTTGACTGAAATGTTGGTAGGTGTGGTAGTCAGACATGTTGGCAGGTTGGTAGTCAGAAACGCTGGTAGTTGTAGTAATAAAAAAAATGCTGTAGTAGTGATTGGCTGAAATGTTGGTAGCTGTTGTAGTGAGAAACGATGGTAGTTGTAGTAATAAGAAATAGTGGTTGTTGTGGTAGTCAGAAATGCTGGTTGTTGTGGTAGTCAGAAGTGCTGGTAGCTGTGGTAGTCAGAAATGCTGGTTGCTGTGGTAGTCAGAAATGCTGGTCGCTGTGGTAGACTGGAATGCTGGTCGCTGTGGTAGTCAGAAATGGTAGTTTTGGTGGTCAGTAATGTTGACAGTTGTGGTAATGAGAATGATGATAACTGTGGTATGTTGTAATGATAGTAGCTACAAATGGTGGTAGTTGTGGTTGTATGAAATGTTGGTAATTGTAGTTTGATGTCATGTTAGTAGCTAAAAATAGTGGTAGTTGTGGTAGTAAGAAATGTTGGCAGTTGAGGTATGTTGTAATGTTAGTAGCTAGAAATGGTGGTAGTGGTAGTAAGAAATGTTGGTAATTGTGGTGTGTTGTAATGTTAGTAGCTAGAAATGGTGGTAGCTGTGGTAGGCAGGAGGGAAGGAGAGATGGGATGGAGTAGAGAAACCCAAGAGAAAAAAAAAAACTCATATTTTCCGTATTAAATCCCACACTGGGTAAAGCCTGACTTAATCCTACCTGGTAACGCGAGAGAGAGAGAGAGAGAGAGAGAGAGAGAGAGACCGTCACACACTCTAGATACATACAGAAATATTGCCCAATAAAACACAAACACAAACACATACATACTGTACCCCCTCTCTCTCTCTCTCTCTCTCTCTCTCTCTCTCTCTCTCTCTCTCTCAAATACATCAAAAGGGGGTATGCATTATGGAACAGCTACTTTTAATCATAAGAAGCCTTACAGTCGCTTTAAAATAATACTGATACTACATCGGTCACTCTCGTCCCCTCCCTCCACCCTTCCGTCTGTCTGTCTGTCTGTATCCCTCAATCTATCTACTTGTCCATCTATCTACCTACTGTATCTGTCTATCGATCTGTTTATCTATGTACGGATACCTCTTTCCGTCATATGCGAGGCTAAATGCAGGTTAGAGAGGAAAGTGCGTATAAAACAAATGAAACAAGATGCGGTTCCAAGGCACAGCAAGCCAGTCCCCGGCAGTCATATTAGTGCTGACATATAAACGCCACAGGATATTTAGTCAAAGATGTCACATATCATTTTTGGAGTAAATCGGGCGAAACTTTAGGATTTCATGCCTATCTGAAAATTTGGGCCCGACCCACCTGACACTGACCCCCCTACCACTAACTGCGAGGTGACCCCCATGATGCAGTGGGGTATGTTATAGGATGCAGATTTGAAAGATGCACCTTTAAGTTTTGGTATCATGTCGATATGATGTATCTGAAATGAGTTATGGCGAAAAAACGATTTTTACCCGTCCCCGTTTCTTTTTACATTTGGGGGGCCTACAGCCTAGGCCTTGGCCCAGTGTGTCCCAAAATTTCTTCATATGATCAGAAAGTCATAGCCCATAATCCCTGTAATTTTGATCAAAACTGCGCCAGTAGTTTTCGAGTAAAGTTGCACACAGATAGACAGACAAACAAACAAGAAAACAGACAGAGTGAAAACAATACACGTCCCCGAGCCCCTCCGGGGCAAGGACGGGTAATAAAGCAAAGATTATGAGAGAGAGAGAGAGAGAGAGAGAGAGAGAGAGAGAGGAAAAAGGATAAAAGATGTTGACAGGATTGGAAGGAGTTAGGCAAGACAGGCAGGAGTGTCGCAAAGAGGGAGGCAGGGAGTGAGGGAGGTAGGGAGAGGGGCAGGGAGGCAGGTAGCGAGAGGGCAGGGAGGCTGGGATGAAAACAGGGAAGTAGGGAGGGACGTAGGAAGATAGGGGGTAGGCAGGGAGGTAGGAGGGGAACAACGAGGGAGGAAACGAGAAGACGGGGAGGAAGACATGGAGAGGGCAGGGAGGCAGGGAAGAAAGGAGGTAGGTAGGATGGACTGTAGAAAGAAGGGAAGGGAGAGAGGCAGGCAGAGAGGGAGATGAGCGGGGAGTGAGTAGGGAGGTAGGCAGGAAAGTGAGTAGGGAGGTAGAAAAGGAGGTAGGTAGATAGGTGGGGGGAGAGGCATGCAGGGTGGTAGGTAGGGAGATGAGTAGTTGGGAGGCAGAGAGGTGTGCAGGGAGGTACAGTAGGTACAGAGGTAGGTAGTAAGGCTGGCTGGGAGGTGGGAAGGGAGGTAGACATGATGACAGGTAAAGAGGTGATTAGGGAGCGACCAAGGTAGGTAGGTGAAGTGGTTGGCAGGGAGTTGGCGGGGAAGAAGGTAGGTACGGAGACAGGAATCTGGGAAGGTAAGGTGACGAGGAAGTGCAAAGGACAGACAAAATCCTCTTCAACTCTAAACATTCTTACTTAACATTCAAACTTAAAACTTTCTTTAAATCAAACACAGAAGCATATTTATAACTTAGGTTCAACTACGTTCTCTCTCTCTCTCTCTCTCTCTCTCTCTCTCTCTCTCTCTCTCTTTCAGTACGGAACCAAAGATAACAACATAACACACAATATCCGTTCATTTCCCAACTTTTTTCCAAGACACAATTTCAATTACTCCTCAATCATTATTGCAAATTCGGCGCAAAACACACACACACACACACACACACACACACACACACACACACACACACACACACACACACACACACACACACACACACACACACACACACACACAACCACCTTGGGGAGAAGATAACAAGCCCCCTGCACTGAGTCGGTAATTGTGCAGTGTTAAATATACCACGATGTCAGCACGCCCAGTTTCCGAGAAGCTGATGGTGGAAGAGAGATGGAAGCAACCTCTCCAAGAATCACCACGAGAGAGAAACACCACGAGAAAGAAACCGAGGATACTGGGAGAGATAAGCTGTCTTGTTGAAAGGAAGGGAACTGTCACGTGGAATGCTGAGTAGGTAAAAGGGATAGTGGGTTTTTCCTTTTTCTTATTAAGTATTTCATTGTAGTAAGTGATACTTCCTTCCCCATTCTTAAGTGAAACACAAGAGGAGGAGGAGGAGGAGGAGGAGGAATGATAATGAGGAGGAGGAACTGGCAAATGAGATGTCAGGCGTACCTCACTGGATGCAAGTAAATTCTGCAGCGATTATTGCGATGGCCTGTCCCGAGAAGCAAGGCGAAAGACTGGACACCAAAATCAACAGAGGCAAGATACACAAACATACGAACACTTTCCTTCCCGTGATTCAGATTTCTTCTCGTGGGATGAACGGGAGACATAGCAAACTTCTCACTCTCCCCTCCTTGTCTTTCCTGCAAAACCAAACAATTCACGATAATTTTTTTCTTCTCGTAACCAGGAACAAGAGACACGGGAGGATTCAATCACCCCTTGTTCTTCCTAGGAATCAGATTTCAGATACGAGAGGGTATTTATTATAGGTTTGTTGTTAAATCCCGGTCCAGATTACTGATAAAAAAATTACGACAGCTGGTGATATGAGAAAAAACATTAATTTTAACCCGTTCACTACAATCATCATCATCATCATCATCATCATAATCATCATCATTTCACTTTTGCTATATATACTCAATCAGTAAAATTGGTGGAGAGAGAGAGAGAGAGAGAGAGAGAGAGAGAGAGAGAGAGTGTGTGTGTGTGTGTGTGTGTGTGTGTGTGTGTGTGTGTGTGTGAGGTCGCTTGTGGGTGAGTGAGCAGAGTAAGGAAGAGAGTAAGAGAAGATGGGCATGACATAAACGAAGAATGAGAGGAAGAGAGAGGTGAGAAGAGAGAAAGAAATTGGTTTATATAATGAAATGAAGGTACAATGAAGGAGAAAATGAGGGAGAGAAAATATGTTGCACAGTTATACAGACATACATACCTCACTGACATATTACCAAGAGAGAGACTTACATACTACACTACTGATGATTAGTATGTATGTACGTGCGTATGTATGTGTATATGTATGCATGTATGAATGTATGTGTGTATGTATGTATGTACCAGTGAATGACATGTCAAATGGTTTCCTGTAACTCAGGAAACCATTTACAACGCTGGGTGGTAACAATATTGCCAAGTATCTAAGTGACGTAGAGCCTGCTATGATGCCCCTGTTAACTGGGTGAAGATGCAAATGCGGCGTCCACCCAGAAACCAAACTTCCACACTGATTCCTGTGCCTCGCAGCGGCGAAGCGCAGTCAGACAAAATGGAATATCGGTCCATTACAAGGGACGGCCGGGCAGAGGTGGTTAATTGCCTGCGGTTGATGGGTCCACCCGATCAGACGGACTGGAGTAGCACAACAACAACAAAAACAACAAGAACAACAACAAAGGCGTGATATTAACCTTCCTAACTGATACTAAGTGCTTATCATACCGTATTCACCAGGTATACGCCTACGAAAGGTAATTAAAGACAGGTTTATGACCAGCGCGACGTATTCTACCTTTTCCGAAGAGAAACACTTGATTTGGAAGACCGACTGTTCGCCATTATTTACCGCAATCCTTCCCACTCCCCCGTGCCAGACATCGAGGTAATTAAACTGGCTTGAACTACACATGTTAATTGGCACATACCATTCATCTTTGTGTGTGTGTGTGTGTGTGTGTGTGTGTGTGTGTGTGTGTGTGTGTGTGTGTGTGTGAGAGAGAGAGAGAGAGAGAGAGAGAGAGAGAGGAGGGAAACAGACCATCATCTTTAGTTACTTGGTTCATTGTTTCCATCTCCCCGGGAAAGAAGAGGAGAGAGGAGGAAGGTGGAGGGGGAGAGGGAGGCAGACAGAGAGAGAGAGAAGGAGGGGGGGTGGGAGTAGACTGGGGTGGAGAGAGTAAAGGGTGGGCAGACACGAGAAGAGTGGGAGGAAGTGGGGGAGGGGAGGGGAAGGGGGGAGAGGGAAGGATGACATGGAGGGGGACAAAGAGGTAGGGTAAGGGGAGAAGGAGAGGACGAGAATGGTGTTGTGGAGAGAGAGAGAGAGAGAGGAGAGAGAGAGAGAGAGAGGACAACCCTATTCACCACACAAAAGCAGCCTCTCAACATTTTTCTTGCAATTTAAAAGAAGAATAAAATTAAAGCAAGTTGTGTTTTTCCAGAAATTTGTTCAAGAATTCTCTTCTTTTCACGACCTGTGGCGAATCATCATCTTTGGTTTTTATTTCTTACAGAACCGGATGACTTCAGAGCTAGAGAGAGAGAGAGAGAATTAAGCACACATAATAAACTGTTGGCCTTCCCTTTGATTCACACACCATACTCTCCTTCTCTCTCTCTCTCTCTCTCTCTCTCTCTCTCTAATCGGATTGGTAGGGTCGGGGGGTAACCTGTCTGCCTTCCCGTCATTATGTCACACAGCCTACACTCTAACAAACGACGTCAAAAGGACCAATTAACCTGTTGCTGCTTGAATTCCTTTGTACTCCTCTGTACTCTTCACTCGGCTTAATCCCTCCCAGTCCCCTCCCCCTACCCCCCCTCTCTTTTTAATTACCCTCTTTTCCTCTAATCCCTTCTCTCTCCCCCCCCCTCCCTCCCTCTCTCTCTCTCTCTCTACAAACATCATCTCCTTTCCCTTTCATAGCGCCTTCCTCCCTTTTCAATAATATTCCTTTTCTCGTCCCTCCTACCTCCCGCCTTTACCTTTTCACCTTTTCCCTCACTTTCTCTCCTCTCCATCCCCCCCCCCCACTACTCTTCCCTTCACTAAACCCTTCAAACCTCATCCTCCTCTTCTCAACCCCCATGTCTCCTTCTACAACATCCATTTCACTCTCCTCATCCACTTTTTACCCTCTCTCCCTCATAGCCCATCTCTTCCTTTCCCTCTTTCAGCCGTCAACCTCTCCCTTTCCTCTCGAATCCGCCTCCCCCTTTACAAATATTACCTCTCCGTCTCTCTCATCCCGGCTTTTCTCTCCCCCTCTCACCCCCCCACTCTCCTCTCTCTCCCCCTCACTCCTCTTCCCATCTCTCCACCCCTCATTCTTAACTTTCTCATCCTCCACAACTTCCTTATACTTTCACTTTCACCCCTCATTCTCATCACCTCCTACCTCTTCCTTGAAACTCCATCCCTCACTCCTCTCTATCTTATTCCCTCTCTCCATCTCCCCTTCCCTTTCCCTTACCCCACTTCCCTCAACCCTCCTTCCCACTCACCCTTTTCCCCTTTCCTCCCACTATCTCCTCCCTTTTCCCTAAATCCTCCTCACTTAAAGATAACCCTTACTCCTTTCCATCTCACCTCCTCCTCATTCACTGCCCCTCTCACACCCCCTCTCACTTTCTTGCCTCTCCACCTCTTCCCTCTCCTTGCCCTTACTCCTCCATTTAACCCAACCTCTCACTCCTCTCCATCTCATCCCCTTCTCTCACTGCCCCTCTAACACCCCCTCTCATTTTCTTGCCTCTCCCCCTCTTCCCTCTCCTTGCCCCTACTCCTCCATTTAACCCAACCTCTCACTCCTCTCCATCTCATCCCCCTCTCTCACTGCCTCTTTCACACTCCCTTTTCCCCAAACACCCTCTCTCATCTCTCGCCCATCATCACAAGTTTCCCCCCGGTGCGAAAAATGGTGAGAGTTGTGCGAAAAGTGCTGGAAGGGTGCTAATTATACTGGGTCCCACGTTATCCAGCACTCAGCACAGGTAGGTAGTGGGGTAGGTAGGTAGGTAGGAGGGTACATTAGTGGATGCGCAGGTAGGCAGGTGTTACGGAAGATAGTTTACAAAGGTGGTGCATGAGTAGACTGGTAAGTAGGTAGGTAGGTGGGTATACAGCTATATGCATGTATGTATCTATGTACCGTATGCATGTAGGTAGGTATGTAAGTGGGCTCAGTTAGATATGTGTGTATATACATTATGTATGACGTATGTATGTATGTAGGTAGGTAGGTAGGTAGGTAGATAGGTAGGAAGCAGCCTGGTAGGTGGGTGGGTGGGTAGGCAGGTAGTAGTAGTAGTAGTAGTAATAGTAGTAGTAGTAGTAGTGTTGGTGGTGGTATAGTAGTAACAGAAGTAGTTTTGTTGTTACTGTTGTTGTTGTAGCCCCAGAGATAAGGAATGGGGTTAAAGTGTATTTCCGTAACCAGGAAGTGAAGCTGCCCAATTATTAAGGTGCCACCACGTAAAGGCATCCCTCACCAACACCCACAGGCAGGCAGTGTAATTAGCAGGTGTATTAGACGGGTACCAGGTAAAATTTCAGGCAGACAGACAGGTAAGCTGGGGAAATGAGGCAGACGGAAAGAACAGGTAGAGGGAGGGGATGAGGTGTGGGAGTGGGAAGGGGGGGAAGGAGAGCGACAGGAGACAAATGAAGAGTGAAATGACAGGGGATAGGGAGAAAGAGAGGGTGACAAAAGGAAGGGGAAAGGGAAGAAGGGGAGACAGAAGGGGATCAGAGGGAGAAGCGGGGTAAAGAGGAAGAGGGAAGTGGGTGAGAGGGAGGAAAGGGAGGGGGTGACAAAGAGGGAGGGGTAACGGGAGGGGTGACTAGGAAAGAGGGAGGGAGGGATGATAAAAAAAAAAAAAATAGGTGAAGGAGCGACAAGAGGGAGGGGGAAGAATGATAGAGAAGAGAAAACACGAAAAAAGAGGGAGGTGGAGGAAGAAAGGCAGGGAGGAAGTGGATGAGAAAGACGGCTGAAAGTAGGTCCTCGCACATCATCATAAACCTAAAAATAAATAAATAATAAAATAAGAAGAAAGAAGAAAAAAAAAATGGAGTCAGTAACTAAAATGTCCACAGGCTGAACAGGATAAAACCTTCATAGTTCATTGTTTTTATAGTTCACTGTTTTTATTGTTCATTGTTTAAGTTCATTGTTTTTATTGTTATTGTTTAAGTTCACTGTTATTACTGTGAGATGTAGCTGCAAAATGGTTAAATAAGTGTATATCTAGCCACCCAGGTAAAAAAAAAAAATGTGAGCGAGTAAATGTGAACGAGATAATGTGAACGAGTGAGAGAATGTGAGCGAGTGAGAGAATGTGAGCGAGTGAATGTGAGCGAGTGAGAGAATGTGAGCGAGTGAGAGAATGTGAGCGAGTGAGAGAATGTGAGCGAGTGAGATAATGTGAGCGAGTGAGAGAATGTGAGCGAGTGAGAGAATGTGACCCCATAAGTGTATATCTAATCATCCAGTTAGAAAATGCGACCGTGAGAAAAAGTGAGCCAATGAGAGAATATAAGTGAGAAAGGGTATATTAACTCACCCGGAGAGAAAATGTGAGAGAGAAAGAAAGTGAACGAAAAGAGTAAATCACCTGGGCTGACAATATGAGCGAGTGAAAAAAAAAATAAAAAAAAAAAGTAAATGAATGTGAGCTAATTGGACATACCTTAATCACCCGGGTAGAGAATGTGAGCAAGTGAGTGAATGGAAAAGTGAGTGTGAGTGAGAAAGGGCATATCCAATGACCTGGACTGAAAAATATTGAAAAATGAAAAGTAATAGCGAGTGAAGGTGAGTGCAAGCCTGTGAGTCAGTGAGAGAATAAAAAGATTTCCGGCGAGAGAGTGGAAGTTAAATAGCCCACCTGCCTATTACCTGTCCTCGATAATTTGTAGTAGACCCACCTGGGGAATGAATGTCACCTTGAACCTAGAAACTCCCTATTACTGAGGGGAGAAGAAAAGGTGGGCAACGAAATAATTTGCTGCTTAAAATGTAGGTGTGAAGATAGACAGATAAACAAACAGACAGACAGATAGATAGACAGAAAGATAGACTGTTAGATAGAGAGATAGGTAGGCTGGTAGGTATGCAGGTAGGTAGGGTGATACACACACATAATTAGACAAACAGACTGCCAGACAGACAGAAATGAAAAACATACAAATGAAGAGAGAAGTGATACGAACTTAAGCAAAGGTAAACGAGAGAGAGAGAGAGAGAGAGAGAGAGAGAGAGAGAGAGAGAGAGAGAGAGATCCAAGCCTGGGATTTACATCAGTGCCCCAGGTAATTGCCTCTCTCTCTCTCTCTCTCTCTCTCTCTCTCTCCCCCTCTCTCTCAACACACCCCAAAGAACGATTACGTAGCAAAAATCAGACACTCCCCCAAACATGAAACACGCCCAGGTTAAAAGAGAAACACAAAAGAACTTGAGAAAACTGAGAGCACGAAGGAGTGAGAAAATGTGAGTGAATGTGAGAAAGAGGGGGGGAGAAAATGTGTGCGAGTAGAAAAATGAGTGTGGGAGAATGTGAATGAGTGATTATAAGGGAGGTCGAGAGTGTATGTGAGTGAGAATGTGAAGGTAAGTGGTTGTGAGAGAGTGTGAGCGAGTGAGAGAATCAGACCGGGAGAATGTGAGGAAGGCCAAACACAGATGAAAGAATGTGTAAGAATGTGTGAGTGAGAATGAGAGAGTGAATGTACACGAGCATGAAAATATAAGGGAATGAATGTGCGTCGGGGAGTGAGTGAAGGTGAGCAAGGGGTGAGAAAGTGAATGAATTTACATGAATATAAGCGTCTAAGGATGTGATCAATTGAGTGAGAGAATGTGAGCGATAGAATGTGAGCGAGAAGTGAGATAAAGTAAGCGAGTGGGAGAAGGAGAGACAGTGGAATAATGGGCGGGTGAGAAAGTAAGCCAGTGAGCGAGAAAATGTGTGCCAGGGAAAGAAAGTGAGAAAGAGAATGTGAGCGAGTGAAGCTATGTGAGGGAGTGGTAGGTAAGCCAGTAAGAGAAAATGTGACCTAGTGGAAGAATACATAGTCATTTTTAAGATCAGTCTGGACAGAAATAATGGCGTGAGACTGTGACAAGGAGAAGAGGTAAGAATAAGAAAGTACTCAGAGGGCGCGTACCTTCGCCAGCGACAATAAAATCTATTATTTATTCCTGCATCTCGAGCTTCACCTCGAAATCTACCCAGACGAATACTTTTACCGTCTCATGCAGTCAATTAATTCTACGGTCTTAGTCTACCCTGTTACACACTCTAAGACTGGGCATACTTCCACCTACGTCTATAAAATTCATGATCTATTCCTGCAGCCGAATCCACCTCAAAATCTAATCAACTCTTCCTTGACCCAATGAACACCAATCCACCCAATGTCATTAAAATCCGACTACAACTTTTTGAGACATCTTGCACACAGACAGACAAACAGACACTGG
Source organism: Coenobita brevimanus (assembly GCF_032717465.1). Lineage (NCBI taxonomy): Eukaryota > Metazoa > Arthropoda > Malacostraca > Decapoda > Coenobitidae > Coenobita > Coenobita brevimanus. The sequence continues at coordinate 33,145,633 of NC_137007.1, read as the reverse complement.
TAAATACAGAACCTCCAGCAAAAGAATAAGGTGAGAGAAAAAAAAGGCAATACATCCTCCATTCGGCAAATGTAATAACGATAAATGTAATAACTATATCTTTCCAGGCACTTTTATATGGGTGAAAACCTTGTCCTCATTACTTGTTTCACTTAAGGCTAAGCGTGAGAGAGAGAGAGAGAGAGAGAGAGAGAGAGAGAGAGAGAGAGAGAGAGAGAGAGAGAGAGTCAACATTTTGGCAGAGGTTAGTTTCTCTGAGATTAATGAAATCGTCTGATATTAACCGGAATAAAAAATGAATACTGTACTTTATTATTTCCCGTAGAGTTCTTTCGGCTAAATTTTATCCTTTGACATTGACCGGAATAAAATGACAAAATTCGCAATAATGTGATTCAGAAGATACAACCCCTTCACTCAGAGAGGCTCCTCCTAAGGTGAACGAAATCTTCTGGTAATAGACACAGTATAAAAGGCAGGCCATTTATTTTCAGTCAGTGCCATTTATTTACAGTTACCAACGAATAATTCTCATCCTCTCAGTACGACCGGCCTTTCAGCTCAGTGAAATCACCTTGGCACGATTAATGTACAGAAATGTTAAATCCCTCTTTCCCCTTTAAAAAAAATTCCTCAGCACGGTGTTAGGTTCATAAAATCCTCGACCTGGATTCCATGTTTCACTCCCGGCCAAGCTCTCCATTACTCTTCTTTGTAAAGCTCTGGATTAATTTGTACCTGCACGTGTTGGCACGCTGAGGGGTGAGTATGCAAGGCTGGAGGGGGGTGGGTGAGTGGGTGGGGGTGTATGCAAAGGGAGGGGTGATGCGGATAAGTGGGTGAGGGTGTATGCACAGGGAGGGGTGGCGTGGGTAGGAGAATGCAACTGGGGGGCATGGCGGGCAGGGAGTGGGTGAAGGGGTGTGGATGGGTGTATGCAAAAGGGGGAAGGCGAGGGTGTGTGGGTGGAGATAATTATGCGAAAGAGGTAGGTGTGGGAAAGGGTGAGTGGGTGGAGGGTGAGTGGAGTGGTATGCAAGTTTGGGGGGACTGAAGGAAAATGCTGATCCTGCCTGGTCTTGTTCCTGTTGCCTGATGATTTAAGTCTTCCTCGTCAAGGCTAATTGTAAAGTCTTTATTTGCTCTCACTGCTGGAAGTAATTTTCTGGCGTCATTTGCTCTGACAGAAGTATTTCATGTTTAAGGCTGATTTACTCACATGTTTAAATGTTTTCTTCAAGTCTGATACACCAGCTGTCTGAATGGTACATGATCTGTTAGCGGAAAGTTCTGACTACAAAGAATATCATGAGGAATTATTTGTTCGGAAAAAAAAATGTAAAACACATCAACTCTTATTGCAAAGTTTGACTCTGCTTTCTCGCACACAGTAATCAAGAATGCACTGACAGAGGACAAACACTACTTCTTTTTTTACCGTCAAAGTATTAATGTAAAGTACATCTTACCTAATAAAGTCTAACTATCACCATAAAATCTCATGCACCACATAGTCTAATTCATAAGTCCAAAATATACACAGATCCACCAGCCTAAATTGTGATCCACAGCAAAAAATAAATAAATAAATAAATAAAACAAATACAACTAGCCCACTATTAAGTCTGATACACCAAAAAGTCTGATCGGATGCACTCATAAAAACCTGATCGATCCAAAATAAACATAATGAAAAATCCATCACCTTAAATTCTGATCCTCATCCACAACAAACACTGATTCATGTCACCCATTTTCGATCCACTGCAACGCCTGAACTCCACAAAGCCGAATACCTGTCTGTAAAGTCTACGTCACGCCTTCAAAGTTTGATCCTGTGCAAACTAAAATTCCCAAATATTATAAAGTCTGATCCATAAAGGCACCTGATCCCCTTCCACCAGAATCTGACCCACCACAAAGTACAATCCCAAGCCATGTACAAAGTCTAACTCTAACCAAAATAGGACAAAAATCTAACCCCTTATAAAGAGTGTCTGATCTTACAACCAATGCCTAATCTCTCAGAAGCAGACTCAGATCTCTAAACAACCAAAGTCTGATCTCGCATAAGGAAAGTCTGACCTCACAGTAAAAATCTAAACAGTCAACATCTCATCCCTAACAACCAAAGTCTCATTTCTTTTCAAAGTCTGACCTCTTATAAACAAACTCTGATCTCTCTTACAACAAAAAATATCTGATCCATGAAAAAGCACAATTTTATGCCTCACTAAAACTAAAGTCTGATATCTGTTACAAGGAAACTCTGATCTCTCTCCCTTACAACCGCAAAGTCTAATCTGCCACAAAGTCTAATCCGCCAAAGTTTAATCTGCCACAAGTCTAAACCCATAAAGACTTATCTGCCACAGTCTAATCCCATTAAGTCTAATCTGCCACAAAGTCTAATCCCATTAAGTCTAATCTGCCACAAAGTCTAATCCCATTCAGTCTAATCTGCCACAAAGTCTAATCTGCCACAGTCTAATCCCATTAAGTCTAATCTGCCACAAAAGCTAATCCGCCACAAAGTCTGATCACCAGGAAGTCTGATCCACTGCTCACGGCTCAATGGCTCAACTTCTGACACGGTCCCGAGAGACATGATTTGCACGCAGAGAGTATGTGTGTGTGTGTGTGTGTGTGTGTGTGTGTGTGTGTGTGTGTGTGTGTGTGTGTGTGTGTGTAAGTGTTCTTGCATGTCTGAGTGAACTTTGTGCGAACTGGGACGCATGTCGATAGGATCACTTTGGACCCGTGTGTGTGTGTGTGTGTGTGTGTGTGTGTGTGTGTGTGTGTGTGTGTGTGTGTGTGTGTGTGTGTGTGTGTGTGTGTGTGTGTGTGTGTGTGTGTGTGTGTGAAATTCAGACTGCGTGTCGACAAGACCATTTGGACTCCTGCTTATATGCGTATGCTTTAGCGTTTATTTGCTTGCAGTAAAGTATATGTGCGCTTGTATGTACGTGCATGTGTGTATATGTATGTGCGAAGAAATGTGTGTGTATGTGTAGATGTGTGCATGTTATCTGGTTATGAGTATGTATTTGTGCATGTATATATGTGCTTGTGTGTGTGTGTGTGTGTGTGTGTGTGTGTGTGTGTGTGTGTGTGTGTGTGTGTGTGTGTGTGTGTGTGTGTGTGTGTGTGTGTGTGTGTGTGTGTGTGTGTGTGTGTGTGTGTGTGTGTGTGTGTGATACAGAGTGCATGAGTGTACTTGTCTTTAAGATCATTTTGGAACTGATGTGCACGTGTGCTTGAATGTGACGGTAATGGTGTGTGTGGGGGGGGGGTCCATGTGAGTGTCCTTGCGTGTGAGATACCGCCTTGGCAGCTATGTCAGTTTCTCTCTCTCTCTCTCTCTCTCTCTCTCTCTCTCTCTGCATCATCCTTCCTTTTCTCTCGTTTCCCCCCTCCTCTCCTTCCCTTTCACTGTCTACATTATTCCTATCTCAATGTATTTTCCTCATTCCCACAATTTTTTCATTCCCTTCTTTTCTTTTCTTTTTTTTATGTACTTGCCTCTCATCAATCTTGTCCCATAAATTTTCGGTCTCTTCCTATATAAAATTTCATGTTAATTTATATACAACATAGTGTTCCTTTTCACTTTTTCCAGCCAATTTCGTCTGTTGGGTTTGATGGTGGCGGCGGCGGCGGCGGCGGTGATGGTGGCGGTGGTGGTGGTGGTGGTGGAAGGAAGGTATGATTCTCTGGCCCGTATTCTCATCACGCAAGAAGGCTCCCTAACACCTTGTCCTTACCGATTTATTTTTGGATATGGCTGGCTATTATCCTTTTGTACGTTATTTATACAGAGACTGACGATACTAGAACGATTTAAGTAACACAGAAGAGAACAGCAAGACGTAATTGGCAAAATAAATCGCTTAGGAAGAGGCGTTACGGAGATTTTACCGAGGAGAATGTTGGCCTTTGTCTTTGTTATTTCTGTTATCCTCGTATCTCTGTCTTATTTTCAAGTCCACTATTATCCCTGACATGACCTGCCTCTAGCACGTTTGTTCTAACCTGACAACAATTCCTAACCCCTTTCACCTCAATTGACGGTCGTGTGTAAACAAACTGAAGAAACTATACTCTTTTTACTTTAACTTGGCACAGATTTTTATCCCTTTGCAACTTCTTTCACATAGTTCAGTGACAGAAGACAATACTACGGCTCTATATCCTTTCCACAACACTTTACCTTCCCTAGCAAAATATTCTAGTGATAATCTACCGCAACAACACAGCAGTTTTGGTGAAGAGATGACAATTTTAGGCTATGTTTGATTAAAATGGGAATAATACCTAAGGAGATTCCCTACCTCATAACTATGTTCAATCATGACTTAGTATTAAATTTTTGGGAGTGACTCAGTTCAGTCACGTGAAATCATACCGAAATTAGTGAGGGTTATGTGGTCCTCTACAATCATTATCTTTTTTCTTATGTTCCTGTGTGCTCATTCCTCTCTTCTTTCTTCTCTGATACATTCTTCTCTTTCCTTGTCTATCATTTTCTCGTCAGCTTTACTTCCCCTTTTCCTCCTCATTCTCTCCTTTTATATCTTTGTCCCCTGCTTTATTCCTTCTCTCTCCTCCCCCCTTTCCATCTCCTCTCTTTGCCATTTCTCCTTTCATCCTTCTTTCCTCTTCTTACACTCATTTTTCTTCCCCATTCTCTCCTTTTCTCCTCGTCTCATTTCTCATTCTTTTTCTTTCCTCCTCCTCCTCTCTCTCTTTCTTTTGCTCCTTTCATCCTTCCCTCCTTCTCTTCTTCATTCTTCTTTCTCTCATCCTTCCCTCTCTTTCATGCTCTACTTTTATCCTTCTCTTCTTCTTCCTATTATTGTTCTTTCATCTCTTTTCTCAGCAAGGTTCGTTCATTTCCTCATTCTTATTCTCTTCTCCCCATTCTCCCTTCTCTCCCCCTTTCATCATTCCCTCCTTCTCTCCTTCCACTCATTCCTCCCTCCTTCCTTGCTCCTTTCATCTTTCCCTCCTTCCTTATTCCTTTCGTCCTTCCCTCCTTTCTTACTCCTTTCACTATTCCCTCCTCCTCCCCTCCTTTCACTCATTCTTCCCTCCTTCCTTCCGTCTCCCCTTTTTGCTTCGTCCTTCGTCTCAAATTACCCTGCCTGCTTGTTATATAGAGTGCCTGTGTGGGTCATGCCAGCCAGACATGCATTAATCCCGTCTTATCAAAAACTTCCTGGAGTAGGCAAATTGGCCCTACTATCATCAGGTTTTTTTCTTTATCTTTTTTAACTTCCTTGATCCAACGACGAATATTTCTCTTTTCCTGTTTTTTTTTTCTCGTTTTTTCCAACGACGAATATTTCTCTTTTCCTGTTTTTTTTTCTCGTTTTTATTCTCGCTACTTCCGGGCGATTTTACTGAACTTCGGAATGACATTTTGGAGTGACGGAATAGATGAAGGAAACATTTAACCCTTCTAGTTTTAAAAAATCCAAAAACTGAAAAAAAAAATAAAATAAAATAATCGTGACTGTAGTAAAAATACACTGAAAAAGACACCATCGGTTTTTGGTTAAATTCACTTGTTATTTTTGGACATATTAATATGATTGACAGAAAAAAAATATAAACCTTTCACTACAATGACTTTTATGGTTCCTAATTCTCGCTATCTCCTGAGAAAATTATTAAGCTTCCATGAGACTTTTTAAGCTTGCAGGACAGACTTTACGAAATGGAGGGGTTAGATATTGCCTTCCTTGACTCCCCCATTACTACTGTGCTCTGGCTGAATAATGCTGTCTGCAGGAGAAGATTACGGGCATCGTGGTGAAGGGGCTACACTCTCATTACAGATCCGCAGGAGCAGGTAAAATGGCAGCATGTATTATCGACTAAATTCTTGTCAGCTTGTACTGCATTACATTTTTTGGCAAGAATTGTACACCTAGGGAAAAAAATCCTTCACGCCGTTACACCTTCAATGCCTCATCAGGGTAGCGTAGGGCCCTGAGGCTAGGCTATTTGGTCCAGGTTTTCAAGGTAAAAATGAACCGTCGCTAACCCTTGAGTGGCACTGTGCGAACCTATCCCAACTAGCCCTTGGATTTAAACCTTTGATGAGCCGCACTTGGTTGCAGCACCTAATACCACTAGACCAAAAGACATTTAACAATGGTGAAATGGCTACCACCCAACGTAGTGCTGTATAAGCTTTCTGGGTTGGAGGAAACGATCTGGCTTGCCACTCAGCGTAAGGTCTCCTGAAAATATACTACATCGAGTGGTTAGCGACCCCACCTACCATCTGGCCACCACTACCAAACATAATAATACTCAGCGAACGCGTGCTCACGCATACGCGCATGCGAATACACATACTCGCTCTCCTCTCTCTCTCTCTCTCTCTCTCTCTCTCTCTCTCTCTCTCCGCAGCCTTGTTTCCTCTCGTCTTCCTCTTTTCACTTCACTAAAATTTCCAACCCATTTCACTTCACTTCCCTTTCTTCATTTCCCTCCCTCTCCTCCCCGTCTTCCTTCCTTCCTTCCTCCCTTTTCTATCTTTCTCTTCCTACTTCTCTCTTCTCTTCTCTTTTTTTCTTCTCTCTTGTTTTCCTTCTCATTCATTCCCATCACTCTCCACTCTTCCCCCCCTCTCTCTCTTTCACTCCCATTCTTACCTCTATTCCCCTTCGTTCTCTCCTTTCCTCCCCTCTCCCTTCCCCCCCTCCCTTCTTCTCCTCCATTCCTCCCTTCTCTCTCTCCTTTTTGATCTTCTTTCTCTCCATTCCTCCCTCCCTCTTCCTTCCCTCCCTTCTCTTCTTGATAGACCATGCAAACGAGGACAGTTGTCAATGACGGGAGCAGGCGGTGTGTGTGTGTGTGTGTGTGTGTGTGTGTGTGTGTGTGTGTGTGTGTGTGTGTGTGTGTGTGTGTGTGTGTGTGTGTGTGTGTGTGTGTGTGTGTGTGTGTGTGTGTGTGTGTGTGTGTGTGTGTGTGAGAGAGAGAGAGAGAGAGAGAGAGAGAGAGAGAGAGAGAGAGTGGGCAAGACAAAACCCTATCCCAGAAAATACAACCCGTTTAGGATAGTAAAAAAAAAAAAAAACTGATATATTTTTTATCCCACTCTATTCTTTTCTCTCACAGTTTTCCTCATCTATGGGGCGGCCTTTCACAGTGAAGGAAGTAATGAAAGGATTTATTAACGAAAAAAAATCTATATCATCTAACCCCATCAGTTCAATGACTCAATCCTAAGGTATACTATAATTAAATCGCCTGGAAATGATAAGGGGAAATACAAAAATAAATTCTTCTTGGATATGGAGATAAAAGATTTGGGAGTCGCTATAGATATGAAGTTGAAAAAGAAGATAAGCAAATTACAGAAGTAGATATGAAATTTCAGTAGGTAAGGAGGCGCTGTATAAGTAGGTTGATAGATCGATATAATAGATAGAACAGATAGATGATAGATGGTGCAGCTAATCAGATAGGTGGGTACTCAAGAAGACAGACATATATAGATAGACAAATAAGAGGAGATAGACAGAATGATAGATAAAGAGATATGAACTCAGACAGACACACGAATATAGAGATAGATAAAGATAGCCAGATAGCCAGATAGATACATTCACAGATATAGGTAGACAGACATAAACAGATACTTATATTAAACAGATAGCTAGATAGATAGATAGATGCAGATAGACACAGATTGACATACAGACAGACAGATAGAAAAACACAGATAAAACAGATACAAATTAAACAGATAGATAGATAGATGCAGATAGACACAGACTGACATACAGACAGACAGATAGATAGAAAAACACAGATAAAACAGATACAAATGGGACAAACAGCAAAGTAGACACGAGGCAAGTGCAAAGATAAAGACAGCCACAAGCTTGACAGATAAGGAGGTAGAGTAGGAGAGAGATAAGACAGGAAAAACAAGGAAGATAACACGGTAGACACGAATTTAGTAGATAGGGACTCGTATTCTCCCTAACACCTCTTCTTTAGCGATTTAGTTTTGGATACGGCTGGTTCATATCTTATTTTTATTTATTTTTTATTTTTTTGAGCAAAGTACGGCGATGTCTGAAGGATTTATGCAACAATGAAGAGGACAGTAGGTGCAATAAGCAAAATAAACCACTAAGGAAGTTGTGTTACGGAGCCAGGGAGGTTGTGTTAGAGTAAGATCAACTAAGAAAAAAAAACAATGTTTTTTTTTTCTCTCTTTCTTTTTTTGTGGGTAATCTTTAGAAAGCTCTTCCTCGAACTTGGGGTATCCCATTAAGAGGCCGAAAATACATGCTACAGACTACGCATGCATCTCTCTCTCTCTCTCTCTCTCTCTCTCTCTCTCTCTCTCTCTCTCTCTCTCTCTCTCTCTCTCTCTTTCACGTACACAAATTATGGGGCCGGCAAAACATATTACGCAGGTGTATCGTAACCAATAACAATAATAATAATAATAATAATAATAACCATCATCATCATCATCCGTACCTCCTTTCCCACCCTAGAGCAGGGTGAGGAGTAGCAACGTCCAGACAGCCCTAATCTGCCCAATCCAAAGGGCCACGCTTCCATTCACTCACCATTCAAGCCCCCGAAATCCTGGCTCTAAATAATATAATAATAATAATAATAATAATAATAATAATAATAATAATAATAAAACTCAGCAAAACACCAGTCGCGTAGTCTTCTTCCTAAATATCGAGGTTAGAAAATAAACAATCCCCTCACTTTGTCATGAAAAAAAAAAAAAAAAAGGATAAATTAATAAGGGTAATCCGTCATCATTCATGGTTGAAATATATTTCGGTACACTAAAAACAAAAATAAAAAAATAAAAAAAACTCTGCCCCTCTGCCCACACACACACTCTTCATTAATCGGACAACACTATGAGTAATACTGATTTTAATTACAGTTTAAGCAATACTTTTAATCACTGCAATTTCAACTTTTTCCCGACTTCACAGTGGAGTACGAACAACATTTTCCATTAATACATCGCTAAAACTGATAATCTGTTGCCAGAAAAGTAAATTGGATACAACTACGGCAATTATAGCATTTGATATGCAGTTGATTCATTGCAACCACTGGAATTATAGCATTTGATATGCAGATGATCGATTGCAACAGGTGAAAGTGTTGAGTGGCAGAGAAAGACAGGTAAGAGCTTGGGTTCTTTATTTTCTGTAAAGTTTAATGCTACACAGAGTCCATCTTCACTGAATTTAAACAAGAAGTGAAAGAGCAGAGATATTTACACGCCTAGCCATGTGGAGACGAGAGACTGACGAGGAGAGTGTATGTGAGTGAGGTGGCGGGAGGGAGAGGCCAAGGATGAGATGGAGGGATGGAGTGAAGAGGTATATGAGAGAAGGTGGTGTGCACTGGAAGCAGGGCAGTGAAATGGTGGGGGACAGGGCGACACGGAGGCGATTTGTTTGTGGCCACCCCTTACGGGATTACGGCATCTGGCTATAGATTGACAGATATTCCCTCCCCCTTTCTCGTGTCGCAGTCTGATTTCTGATTGGCTGCCTCCAGAATGTCCGAATTTTCCCAGAGGTAGTCAATCAGGTTCCGACACGAGCAAGAGGGAGGAATTTCCAAGGGTACATATGTCTCTATCACTTCTACTTTAAATTCTCTGAAGACGAATTCTGTGTCGCCCGAAACATTAGAGAAAATACAGAACTCAAGCTCTAAACTATCTCTCTCTCTCTCTCTCTCTCTCTCTCTCTCTCTCTCTCTCTCTCTCTCTCTCTCTCTCAGCAGTATTTGATTTATATTTTAGAAACCCAGAGTGAGCAAGATAAGGAAAAGGAAAACACGGGATTATTAATAGCGTGAATGACGTAACCGCTTTGCCGCTTATGACAACTTGCCCTTTTTTAGACCTGTGTGTGTGTGTGTGTGTGTGTGTGTGTGTGTGTGTGTGTGTGTGTGTGTCAACATTAACACACACACACACACACACACACACACACACACACACACATACACATCACGAGCCCAGAAAAACATGTCAGACGGATCAACACAAAACATACATAAACCAATAAACCAATAAATAAATACATAAAACTCCTCATAACACTTGCATTACCAACTACTCCCTCGCGATCTAAAATTCCACCACTTCCCGCTATTTCCGATAAAAAATGAATAAATTACAGCGAGCCGTCATCAGTCAGGGAGCGAATATTGTCTGGAGTACGGTACTAAAAATTAAATAAAAATAGCACTTGCCTCTCTCTCTCTCTCTCTCTCTCTCTCTCTCTCTCTCTCTCTCTCTCTCTCTCTCTCTCTCTCTCTCTCTCTCCATAATCTAACAACAGTCTTAAAACACACTTTTTCATTTCTACATAAGCATTACCTTTAATTACTGCTATTCATTTTTTTTTTATCCCCACGTCTGAGTTGAAGATATTATATTTAGAATTACACGTATTACTCAGCTGTCAGAAACTAATTACAGTAGTACAAAATCAGGGCACTCGCGCCGTTACAAATAAATTTTAGGCACGATCACTGAGAAAAGTATTTGGATATTATTTTTTACTAAAATAATTACTACTCGTGTCAAGCTCTAATTAGCAGAAAATTAGGGCACTAGTGTTGTTATAAATTATCGAAAAAAGAAGTGGAAAATGTAGGACAGTTACTATACCTCTTTTATTTTAACTTGGCCTAAAATCGTCATCTCTCCTTCTTGAATTCTATTTCTTCCACAGGGCTACGTGAACAAAGCTGCAAAAGGACGAAATCTGGGCCAAGTTAGAGTAAAAAGAGTGTACTGTAGCTAGGACAGGCGCCTTCGCTCGATGGCCTGATATCTGCCTTGCCGGAGGAGTGGCAGCCAAAACACCCCACCGAATGACACTAATATTGGCCGGAGTCGCAATGTCAGCAAGTGGAACCCTACTGGCTGTGTGTAAATTTTCAACAAATAACTCCATGTCAGTATTATAAAGATACAATATTTCTAATCAATGTTCGTCGAAAATTACGCCATATAAATCACACAGGCTTTACTGCTTCACGGCTGCTGTAAAAACACATACAATTTCATAAAACATTCATGCAAACTCAAAGGTATTAAAAGCAGATGTATTATTTTTCAATAGAAGATCGTCCCAAATATGCCATAGGAATCTCACAGGCTCTTACTGTCTTACGGCCGGTGTAGAAATAGCACAAATGGCCAAAACATCGCCTCAGAGGATATCAATCTGGACCAAACTCGGAATACTAACTACTGAAGCCCCACTTGCCGAGTGTGCAAGGTTTCATGAAAAATGTTTGTCAAGTTTCGGAGATCTGTTACATTCATAAATACATACATAAACACATACATATATACATATAAGAGCAAACGTTAAGATATACATAAATACACAAATCCATACATACAACATACACATATACAGACATACATACAATCTAAACATCAGTACTTAAGGTGAAGTGAGGTAAGTACTTAATGTAAAGGACGGAAGAAGCAACGTTGTCAGTGGTCATGGCCCCCAGTCAGTTCTTATTTAGATGCCAACGCCCCCCACCCCCCAAAAAAAGGTCTCTGCACATAGTATACAAGGAAATAAACACATACATACATACATACATACATACACACACATATACATACATACATACATACATACATACAAGACATAACAGTTGATTAAAGCTTAGAGACAGTACAGAAGGAAAATATATAGTCTAAATAAGCAGGCAGATAGGAGCTAAAAAAAAAAATGGAAGGAAATTTTGAGGGAAAGAATTACACAAGGAAGAGAAATAGGTCGACATAAGAACTTAATGTACAGTGATTCTAAAGGGGGAATTTATACAGGATACAGTACCGAGGGAGATGAGGAAGATGTAGAGTTTATTAGGCGAAGTAGGCCAGAAGGAGGTAGATAGATAGAATAGATGGCAAGGTATTGTTAAAGGAGAATGATTGATAGGATAGATAAGAAGGTAGAATGGGAAGCTTAGAAGATAGAGGGCGTGCTGGTGATAAGGGGAGGGGATCCATCTTAGAGAAAGAGAGAGAGGGAGAGAGAGAGTAGATGGGCCGGGATATGTATGTGTCAACCTCGAACAAAAGGTGGTGTTTTGGTGACGACAGGACTCTCTCTCTCTCTCTCTCTCTCTCTCTCTCTCTCTCTCTCTCTCTCTCTCTCTCTCCATTAAGTCCGAGGTAGGTGCAGAACAGAGGACGCCAGTAATTCGGTGTACGGATTATTTTTTTTTTACTCATTTGTTTTTCCTTCCTCTGTTCTGTTATTATAAAAATAAAATGTAATTTCGAAAAGGACTGTAGTAGCCTGTAGGTAGATTTGTAAGTACCCTGAACATATGAACGAAATAGGTAAGTAGGAAAAAAGATTAGTAAGAAACTGACTTGGAGGTAAGAAAGCAAGCGGTAAGTAGGAATGTAAGTAGTCCTACCGGTAGTGCACAAAGGGAACAGAACACGTAAGTACCAGGCATGCAAGCATGGCGTAGGTAGGAAAATAAGTACGGGTATTGAATGAAGAAAAAATTAAACACTGAAATACGTAAGTAGGTACTAACACAGCAAGTAGATAAGAAAGAAGCAAGTAGGCTGTCAGAAGAAAGTAAGTGGATGGTGGTAAGTAAGAATGTAGGTAGGCTGTAAGTAACGGTGTAAGTGAAGCAAAAATTTAAGTAATAAGAATGTAAGTACTGTAAATGATAAAAATGTAAGTAGGTATTCAGTGGGAATGTAAGTTGTAAGTAGGAATGTAAGTAGGTGGTAGGTAGAAATGTAAGCAGGTGGAAAGTAGGTGGTAGGTAGGAATGTAAGTAGGTGGTAAGTAGGCATGTAAGTAGGTGGTAAGTAGGCATGTAAGTAGGTGGTAAATAGGAGTGTAGGTACATGGTAAGTAGGGATGTCAGTAGGTTGTAAGAAGGAGTGTATGTAGGTGAGTATAATTAAACATTAAGCAACAGGTCGGAGTGGCGATTCCTCTGGGAGAGAAAACACGGGAGGGGAGAGAGGGAGAAAGCAGGGGGAGGGGGAGAGGGAGAGAAAGGAGAGATGAGGGAAAGGGTGAAGGGAGAGGGGGAGAAGACGGGGGAGAGATGAAAAAAAGGCAGGAGGGGAGGGAAAAAGGCAGGGATGCAGAAGGAGGGAAGGAAGGAAGAGGAACAGAGTTACAATGAGAAATGAAAAATGGTAGAGAAAAAAGGAGAGAGAGAGAGAGAGAGAGAGAGAATGGGTGTGACTCAGGATGACTAATGAAGACAGAAAGGTGAAGAAAAGTGGGGTGAAAGGGTTAGACAGAGGGAGAAAATGGAGAAGGAAGCGAGGAAAGCGGGGGTGGAAAGGATGAAAGGGAGGAAGGAAGGGGAGGAAGGAAAGGAGGAGAGGGAGGAAGGAAAGGGAGAAGGAAGGTAGTAAGCAGGACGGAAGGGAACAGATGGAAGAAAGGGGGAAGAAGAAAGGGAGGGTGGGAAGCAGGACGGAACGAGGGAGAAAGAGAAGGGAAGAAGGAAGGAAGGAAGGAGATAGGGGGGGCGGAAGGGAGACAAAAAGGGAAGAGAAAGGGTGGGTAGAGAGGACGAGACAAAAAGGGAGGAAGGAGAAAGAGAAGAAGCAATATAAGGAGAAATACTAAAAAAAGGAGAGGGGGAGAGAAGGTGAAAGAAAGGAGGAAAAGAGAAGAAGGAATATGAGAGAGAAGAGAAACGGGGTGAAAATGAGATAGGAGTGAAGAAGATGGTAAGAAGACGGAGCTTAATGAAGATGGAAGGGAAGGAGGGAGGGAAGGAGAAGGGAGGGAGGGAGGAGGAGAGAGAGAAGGAGGAGGGAGTGAAGGAAGGGATGAAGGGAGAGTGGGGTAATGAAGTGGGGGTAATAAAGAACAAAGAACGGGAACAACAAAGATTTGATGGTCCTTTCAAGGTTGTTTGTTACAGAGAAAACTATGACTATAATATCTGTTTCCATCAGTATAAGAAAATAACAGAAACTCAAGAAGGTCCTCCCCCCCCATTACCCACCAAACCCTCTAGCCGAAGCCGGTAGGATAATATGAAAAGGATATCCACGCAAAAAAAAAAAAAAAAAAAAAAATGACATGGAAACTTCACAGGAACGACTGAAAGGAAAAAGTATATACTATCTTACAAGAATGGTACTCAGTAGAGCGCATACCTCCGCCAAGGCCCAACATGCAGTTTCTTTTAATTCAGTCAAGACCTATTTGTTACTATACGGCAGCTGGAAAAAGACAACTCCCCTTTAAAAGCATATTTAAATCAGCTAAATCCGGAATTTTATATGGATCCGCGCCAAACTGTACACATTCGTAGATACCAATATCCTAAATATGCCCGTTTTTTTTTATTAATCAAGATCCATGCAATATTCACTGAAAAATTTACGAAAATGTCGAAAAAACGCCCTATCTCGCAATGTTCAAGTGAAAAAAAAAATTCCTGGACCCACACCTTTATCCGGATCCGCACCAAAATTCAATGGAGTCTATTCCGGGCCAAGGCCCATTCTTCTACCAAGTTTCGTGGAAATCCGTCCAGGAGTTTTTGTGTAATCTTGCTCACAAATCAACCAACCAACAAACAAACAAACGGACAGGGGTGAAAACATAACTTCCTTGGCGGAGGTAATGTAAGGGAACAGTAACATTAATTTCTTAACACTATTGCGCTGCGGCTGTATTCTCAGTGATCTGAGGATAACGATTAGTCAAATTTTTTATTCATTATTATTATTCATCTTTGTTCAGTTGGGGGTTTGAAGCTGTATATTCTTATGGCGACTCTTAAATGTTGGCAATGATAGCAGTCTACCACATTCTTAAGCAGTTTGTTTTGCCGGTATACGAAGAAGTAAGAAAGTGAATAAAACAAGAAATTATGCATAAAAATGACTGCGAAAAGAACGAGAGGAAGGAAAGATGACTCGTAATGGCTCAAGGATCACGCAGGATATGTAAAAAAAAGTTTGATCTCCAGACTAACACTGTGTGGGTTTGTGAGTTTTGGAGCTACGGACGGAAGGAGGGAGGGTGAGGGGGAGGCAGGGAGTAAGGGAGACGGGGTGAGGGTGAGGGGTAGGGAAAGAAACGGGGTAGGAAGAGGGGTCAGGAGCGAAAAAGCACGTGCGCAGAGGAAACGGGAGGCAGATGGTGAGGGGGAGTGGGTGAGGGAGAGTGTGGAACCGAATGAAGGAAGGCGAGAGAGAGAGAGAGAGAGAGAGAGAGAGAGAGAGAGAGAGAGAGAGAGAGAGAGAGAGAGAGAAAGAGAGAGTGTTCAGGTGAAACAAGAGGTAAAAGCAATGAAAGGAAGGGTGTGAGACGAAATGGCTGTTAGAAAAAAAAGGTGAAAAAGAGATAGATGGAGATGAGGAGTGATCGAATGTAGAAGAGGATTGTTAAGTGAGAAGGAATGGGAGAAAGAAGTGAAAAAAATGAGAGAGAGAGAGAGAGAGAGAGAGAGAGAGAGAGAGAGAAGGCGTGACAGTTTCCTAATCGACAGGAGAAAGACCGTGAATAAGTAAGCGATTAGAAAAGGTCAAGAATCAGGAAGTTAGGAAATGAGTGACCCGAATTAAAAGGTGATCAAAAATTTATCACCTGCCTCTTTAAACCCTCGAATCCCGTGATATTTATTTATTTATTTATTCATTTATTTTTATCACGTTTTATTTACAATTTTTTTTAACATGCTACTTCCAAATTTCTGTCAGCTGAGAGGAAACTTTTCGAAGAGATGGGTTCGATATAGCCCAGGGTTCAACTGAAACGTGAACCCAGTGGACTGCAGAATGACGCTGCCCTATACCAGTACACCATCTTCATTTTGGGGGGATAGGGAAGAAGTTCAAGGATGCTTATTAACTGGGCAACGCAGCAGCCCGACTATATCTGTGCCACCACGTGAAGGCATCCCTCTCCAGCACCTCTCCCTCAGTATAATATCGGTGCCCAAAACGTCTAAGGATTAAAAAAAAAATAAAAAACAATCGGCGTGGAGAGGTTAAGGGTCAGCCAATCACAGGAAAGCGTCCAAGCTGAGAGTGTGATTCTGCTTCGTCAAGTTAAAGTGAACAGACTTTAGTGTCAATAAAAGAAGTTAAAGTGATAAACTAATAATAATAATAATAATAATAATAATATCAACAACAACAACAATAATAAGAGTAATAATAATAATAATAATAATAATAATAATAATAATAATAATAATAATAAAAAACTGGACACAAAGACGAATGAATAAGGAAAACAGATGAGAAACGTGAACCAGGTGAATACAAAAAACTCACACACCCAGCCACTCACTCACTCATCCTTCATTCATCTATCCATTTATCTATTCTGGGGTTTATCTATCATTCAACCCTTACGCCGTCCGTCCATCCACACTCATCGGTTTTACTAAGGTACCGAACACAGAAAAAGGGACGAAGAAGAGGATGTAGATACACTGACAGATACTGGAGAGAGAGAGAGAGAGAGAGAGAGAGAGAGAGAGAGAGAGAGGGACGAAGAAGAGGATGTAGATACACTGACAGATACTGGAGAGAGAGAGAGAGAGAGAGAGAGAGAGAGAGAGAGAGAGAGAGAGAGAGAGAAACACACACACACACACACACACACACACACACACACACACACACACACACACTTCCCCCATCCACAAACACACAGAAAGCAAACGCATCCAAACATAAAAGTCGAAAAAAAGGACCTCGACGCGAAAAGGATGTAAGAGATGTAAAAGGAAGAAAACGTGGTGTGGTGGAGATGAAAGGGGGGACCATGAGAGAGTGAAAGAGTTCAGCCTCTTAGTAATGGTTCCCAGCTGGACTACTTGCGAGGAAAGCTGGTGTGGAAAAAGAGTAGGAATGGAGGAGGGGAAGCGAGTGGGAGGGAACGGAAAGAGAGGGAGTGGGGGGGGGGAAAGAGAGGGAAAGTGTGGGAGGGAAAGGAAGGGAAGAGGAAGTGAGAGGGAAAGGACGGGAAGAGGGAGTGGGAAGGAAAGGAGAGTGAGGGAGTGGGAAGGAAAGGAGAGGGAAAGAGTGGGAGGGAAAGAGTGGGAAGAGGGAGAGATGGGAATGAGAGGCTGGGCGAGGAATAGGGAGACGGAGAGAGAGGAGAAGCAAAGGGCAAAGGAGAAGGAGAAGAAGGAAAGGAGGATTGAAACGAGGATAGAAAGGGAAAGGGAGAAGGAGAGAGAGAGAGAGAGAGAGAGAGAGAGAGAGAGAGAGAGAGAGAGAGAGAGAGAGAGAGAGGAAATATGAAAGGAAGAGGGAAACGAAGAGACAGAAACAAAGGAAGCACAGAGGGAGGAGAACGAGAAAGGGACAAGGGGAGGGAGGGAGGGGGGAGGAGAGAGAAGGAGTAAGAGAGAGAGGGAGGAAGGAGGAGCGGAAGAAGAGGAGAGGCATGGGTAGTGAGGAAAGGAAGAGGGTGAGAGAATTTAGAGAAAAAGGTGATGGCGAAGAATCAAGGTTAGAATTATATGATTCCATGGAGAGAGAGAGAGAGAGAGAGAGAGAGAGAGAGAGAGAGAGAGAGAGAGAGAGAGAGAGAGAGAGAGAGAGAGAGAGAGAGAGAGAGGAGGTTAAAGAGTAACCTGAAAAATAAAGAAGAGGAAAGGCAAGAGGGGAAGAAATACAAGGGAAATGTAAGAGCAGGAGGAGGAGGAGGAGGAGGAGTACATTAAGAGGCACTGAAGGTGGAGGAGTATTACGAGGGGAAAAAAATGAACGAAAGGAAAGAAAAAGACGAAAGAAAATGAAAGGACGTTTGGAAAGGAGGACAACGAGAAGAATGAAGAGAAGGAAAGAAGCAAGACGATAGAAGAAGGGACTGAAGGATGAGGATGAGGAGGAGGAGGAGAGGGAGATGGTAGCGAAAATGAGACGGAAGAGAGGGAGAGAGAGAGGGGAAAGACACTAAGGGGAACAAAATGAAAAGTGAGCATAAAGTATGAACATTGAGAAGTGACGGATGGAAGGGAGGAAGGAAGGGAGGGAATACAACAGGAGAGGATGAGGATGAGGAGGAGGAGGAAGAAATGAGAGACGGAGATGAGAGCAGAAAGCAATAGATGTGAATAAGGGAAGTAGGGGAAGGAAAGGTATACGGAGAGAGAGAGAGAGAGAGAGAGAGAGAGAGAGAGAGAGAGAGAGAGAGAGAGAGAGAGAGAGAGAATTACTGATCCCGAAAAAAAAGAATAATAAATAAAACGCCTCTCACGTAAACAATCACAAAAAGCATAATCAAGGGAAAAAGATGATGGCGAAGAATCAGAATTATATATCTGATTCCATGGAGAGAGAGAGAGAGAGAGAGAGAGAGAGAGAGAGAGAGAGAGAGAGAGGGAGGGAGAGAACATAAATATATAAGTACAAACAGCACAGCTACAAATTGAGAATACCAATAAATTAATACACAAAAAATAAATAATTAATCCTGAATACAGCGAAAGAAATCTACATGAAAATTACTATCAACCAGTAAAAGGTAACTCAGAAAAAAAAAAAAAAAATTCAGAGGAAAAAATCTAATATAACTTAAAAATTCCTGAGTCACTGGAGAAAAAAAAAAAAAAAAAAAAAAAAAAAAAATATATATATATATATATATATATATATATATATATATATATATATATATATATATATATATATATATATATAACACTGCATCACAATTACCTAAAAATGTCAATTAAGTAATTGTCAACATTCATTACAGAAAATATTGCCATTAAACTGGAAAAAAAAAAAATACCATGAATGAAGAAGGCAAAAGAAAAAAACATCTTGCTTCTTGATTTGTAAAAAAGAACGCCCACAGACAGCTCAAAAAGACAGTCATAAAAATAATAGCTGACCTTTAACACTTAGAGAAAAAAGCAATAAGGTCTAGCAAAACCTCTCTCTCTCTCTCTCTCTCTCTCTCTCTCTCTCTCTCTCTCTCTCTCTCTCGTGTATTCTTTTATTCCCGAGTTACTTCTTATTTTAACAGACTTCCTTCCCGTCTCTCCCTCCCTCCCTCCATCCCTCTCTCTCTCTCTCACACACACACACACACACACACACACACACACACACACACACACACACACACACACACATTACCAACCTCCTCTCCCTGCCTGTAGCAAATCCTAGCAATTCTCAGGAGCCAAATTCCAGATCCCTTTCAACAAGCATACCATTACCACAAATAAAGCTAACAATGACCCCAACACAATATTCTAAGATCACCCTTGAGCGGAAATAAAGCGGAATATTAGTAAAGTGAACTATGTATTTGAAATAATATAAGGGACTAATATCACAGGGGCAAGTGTTGAAAAATATGAAGGAAAAAATAAAATGAAGAGGAACACCAAGTTTTTTTTCTTCTGCATTCCATCTTCGTCCACCCTGTCTTATCTTCCCTCCCCCCACCCTACCCCCTCATGCACCCTGCCTCTTTCCTCCCTTATCCCCCCCCTTCCCTCTCCCCCCATTTCTTGCCCTCTATCCTCCCTCTCCCCCTCCTATCTTATCCAGTCTCTAGCAAGTTTTCCGAAAGTGCAATATTCGAACTCCTGTTGCAAAATGGGGGGAGAGAATCAAATGAAAGAGGGGGAGGGAGGGAGAGGGGAAAAGGGAGAGTAGTGGGAGGGAGAGGGGAAAGGGAGAGGGAGGGAAGGAGAGGGGAAAAAGGGAGAGGAAATGAGGGAGGGGGAAAAACAGAGGGGAATGGGGAAAAAGGATAAGGAGAGAAGGAGAGGCGGAGGGACCACAAGAGACTGGAGGAAAGGGACAGGAAGTGTGAGAGAGTGGAGGGAGAAAGAAAGGTGATGGAGGGTTGAAAGTAAAAGGAAAGGGAGGAAGAAGGAAAATTGAAAAGGGGGAGAAAGGGAGGGGAACAGGGAGAAAGGGGGATGATGTGGAAGCGAAAAGAGAAGGAAACGGGAGGAAAAGTAGAATACATAAAAAACTGACGAGCAATGAGAGAGAGAGAGAGAGAGAGAGAGAGAGAGAGAGAGAGAGAGAGAGAGAGAGAGAGAGAAGAGGAAATGCACGATTTAAGAGAAAGGATGATGAAAGAGGGAGGGGGATGAGAAGAGAGGAGGGAGAGAGAACGGGGTGGTGGTGGTGGGGGGTCTGAAATCCGCTGCTGGAACCTGACCTGGAAATATGATGCTTGCTGACTTGCCAGTATGAAAATGAAGTGTGAAGGTGTGTGGTTTTATTATTATTATTATTATTATTATTATTATGATTATGATTAATGGCCAGCTCCATGCTGCCCTTTTTGTTAGACGCGTTTTCTTTCTTGTTTAATTGTGGCAGACACTTTTATCCTTCAGAATTAACCGATTCCGACCAAACTTGGATACAACGACCACCCTATGACATACTTGTGTCTGCAAAGTTTTGGTTGCTAGGGAACTACTCGTTGCCTAGCAATGGCCGAAAACCCGCTCCTTCCGTAGTTTTCACGTTTTGATCTGTAGAAGCATTACTACTGATGGGTGTAAAAATTCCTGAATTTTTTAGGCGTAATCTTGAGGTCATTTCCTATCGGAAGTGTGCCATCCATTTTTGCCCTCTCTCGTCTAGTTTTCGAGTGGCAACCCTGCAAAGATTGGCCTCAGCTTCCCCAGCAACCAGTGCCGGTTTTCAAAAATGCCCCCATAGTTCTCCAGCGGCTCGATGAAACTGAAAGAAAGTTTGTCTGCTTATAGACACTGACTAGTACTACATCTTTCTACTGTACACCTATGTGCTACATTGGCCAGGTCAGGGGTCAAAAGTCATCAAATGCAAAAACCGTGAAAACAGCTAAAATCACGACTATGCTCGCGCGAAATGCTAAGGCTCCGAGGATTTAATAGCCAGGGCCATGGTTCTTGGGTGGAATGTTGCACTGGAGTACCTCCAAACAAAAATGACATTAAACTTAGTGTCGAAACTCACTTCCAGTCATTGGCAGCGCCACCAAGAAGCTGTACCTCTAATGGGCCATTCCGCGAATTTCAAGTTCCTTAGCTCCACAGTGGGTGGAAGCAATCGCATAAAACGTTGCAACTTATAGACGTTAATAAGTACTACAAGTGTGCTTCGTACGTACATGACCTATATCCGCCAGCTCAAGGGTCAATGGTCATCAAGTGCAGTAAATATGGAAAGCGCTAATATTACGACCCTGCCCGCGCGAAATGCTAAGACTAAAAAAATTATCAAGCCAGGGCCATGATTCTTGGGTGGAATGTTGCACTCGAGTACCTCCTTATAAAAATGTCTGTCAGTGTCGAAACTCACTTCCGGTCGACGACAAAGCTTGGTCCGCTTAAAGCTGGCCATCGTCGCCTACCGGCTTGTTATTATAGTTGTTGTTGGTTCTTGTTCTTGCTCCTGTTATTGGCGTTGTTTTTATTATTTCCATTACTATAAAATAATAATAATAATAATGATAATAATAATAATAATAATAATTGCTATTATCATCATTATCAGCAGCAACAGCAGCAGCAGCCACTGCAGCATCTTATTATTAGTTATTACTGTTATTATCACTACCCGTACTACTACTACTACTAAAACTACTACTACTATTACTACTACTACTACTACTACTACTATTATTGTTATTATTATTATCATTATTATTATGATGATGATGATAATGATGATGATGATGATTATCATCATCATCATCATTATAATTACTATCACTTATAATAAACATCCTCTTCATCATCATTCTTTTCTAAACCATCACCATTTTTTCAACCTCACTCATGACTATTTTAAAACAGATACCCCACACAGTCAGGTCAAAATCTATCATTAAAAAAAATAAATAATAAAAATGAATGTATTTTTGTGGAGTAAGACAATGCTGAAATGTTAATGAGAGAAATACTGCAGTGGTGAACATGCTAATTTGGAGGGCTTTGAATATTCATGTGTGTGTGTGTGTGTGTGTGTGTGTGTGTGTGTGTGTGTGTGTGTGAGAGAGAGAGAGAGAGAGACTGTGTGTGTGTGTGTGTGTGTGTGTGTGTGTGTGAGAGAGAGAGAGAGAGAGACTGTGTGTGTGTGTGTGTGTGTGTGTGTGTGTGTGTGTGTGTGTGTGTGTGTAGGCAAGAACAGCGTCCCAACTGATCAAATGGCCAAGCATCAATCATTGCCCTGTAACTTTCATCTTCGACCGGTCGCTCTCTAAATAACCATACTTCTTTCATGCCTGACCCTAACCCTTTCCACCAAGTCTGGGCTAAATCGGACTAAAACGGACAGAGTTAAAAATGCTGTGTGACCCTGACCTCTGACCTTTCCTCGTAACCTTGACCTTTACCCGAATGTTCTCAAAATCGAATCCCTTCATCCTTGCCTTACCCTCAGCCCTTCATCAAAGTTTATCCTAAATCGGATGAGGGCTGTTTAAGTTGACCTTGTAATGTGACCTTTACCTTTGACCTATTATTCACACACCTTTGACCTATTATTCACACACAGACACACACACACACACACACACACAGACACACACACACACACAGACACACACACACACACACACACGCACACACACACACACACACACACACACACACACACACACACACAAACACACAAAGTCAAGTCCGTGGCTCATTCTCAAACTTTCCACCAAGTTTAGTCCAAATCAGATCAAAAGTTATAACTATTTTGCTTACTCACAGACACAAGGATTGAACTTTAATATTGCCATCTAATCTTATCACACACACACACACACACACACACACACACACACACACACACACACACACACACACACACACACACACACGTTTATTCTTTTATGTAAACGCCCCCAAGGCTGCCTCACTCGGGTGTATTAATAAGGCGAGGAGGAAGGAAGGTGGGGAGGGAGTGGGGAAGGCCGGTAAGGAGGAGATGGGGAGGTAGGCAAGAATGGAGAAGGGTAGGTAAGGAGAAAATAGGGCGGTGGGGAGGGTGTGGGGAAGGTAGGTAAGGTAAGGAGATGGGGAGGTAGGCAAGGACGGAGAAGGGTAGGCAGGCAGCTGGGGAGTTGGCATGGAGGAAGGAAGGGAGGGAGAAAGGGAGGTTGGCACAGAAGCAGGTAAGGAGGCGCAAGGTAGGCAGGGAGGGAGGTAGGTAGGTCGGGAGGAAGGCAGACAGGTAGGCAGGTAAACGTGTAGGGAGGCAAACAGGGAGACAGGCAGGGAGGTAGGGAGGGGGACAGGGAATTAGGCAGAGGTTTAAGGGGCTAGGCAGGGGTATAAGAAGATAGGAAGGGGAGCAGGGAGGTAGGGAGGGAAGCAGGGAGGTAGAGAGGGAAACATGGAGGGAAAAAGTCAGGAGGAAACATATAAATACATAAAATATACATGTAATAGGAGACCTAAAATTTTATAACAAGATTTATATCGGTAGACAGGCAAAAAGGACGAGAGGTTAAGATGTCGAGAAGTAGTCTTTATAGGCCTATACTGTATGCATCATTATGTATTGTTATTCTTTATCTTTGCGCCCTTGTATCTCTGTATTATGTATTCCATCACTATTCTTGCTTCGTTACATCTCTCTCTCACTCACTCTCTCTCTCTCTCTCTCTCTCTCTCTCACACACACACACACACACACAACTAAATGGATTATGATATACAGAATCGGGCCCGTGATGAACCCGGCTGCTCTGTTTATTCATTTATTTCATTATCAGGTGTGTATGTTCGTTAGCTGGGTTTGTTTGTTTGTTTTCCCTCTTTTTTAGCCTTTTAACGTTATTATTTGTGTTTAACTTTTTAAAGATTTGGTCTCACTTTTTAACTCGGCCCAGTATCAATACTACAGAATTAGTTGGGGAACTTATTATTTTCCTTATTATTATTATTAATACTATTTTTATTATTATTATTATTATTATTATCATTATTATTATTTATAATTATAATCAGCATTATCAATTATGATATTTTCTTTCACTAGCATATCTTCCATCCACTACAAATTGATGAGGCTTGTTTGAGGGTGTTTTTACTTGTACTATTACTTTTCTTTTCAGTTTTATCCAAAAAATCCTATTTAAGTCACACACACACACACACACACACACACACACACACATAATCACACAATCTCTGCACACGGTATAGAGAGAGAGAGAGAGAGAGAGAGAGAGAGAGAGAGAGGAATATGCAGAAAAAATCGCCAAAGAGGTGTTACATAATCCCCTACTGCCAACAAAAATACAGTCCATTGCGAACACCCATCAGTATACAGAAATCATACAGGTGTGCTCTCACCTTTACTTCGGCACATGCGGTACGGCAACAGCGATTCTCTATAACAGACACAGGTGGAAGTACACCTTTATGGACAACAAGTACTTCACGCTGTAGCCACATTTCCTGCATTATAACCACTACTGAACAGATCCATCATACATTTAAATACTACATGGCCGTATATTTACCACTACCGAATATATGGAGCCCAGACTTCGATGCTCTCCTAATCCTTAAATAAATAAATAAATAAAAAATCGGCCGCAACCAACAAACATAAATAAAAAATACCCATCTGTCGGAAAAGGTTAACAGTCCTACCAAAAAAAAAATAATAATAATAATAATAATTTCCATTCTTTGAAATACACGACCTAAAAATACCAAAACCCCTTCACCTTAAATTGGTCTTGATTTCCATCCTTTTGCAACTTATTCACTTAACTGGATGGGAGAGAAGGAAATTATAGCGACTCTACCTCCTCGCCATTGCACTTCCTCGTGACTAGCTTCATATTCTAGTGCTAATCTATTACTACGGCTCAGCATTCAAGATGGAGAGATGGCAGTTTTAGACCAAGTTAGAGTGAAGAGAGTAGGCTACAGCTTCCCTCTTCATCCAATTATAGGAAAGACATCTAAGAGTGATAACGGCCCGTAGTTTCTGTTGGTAAGGAGTCTCCCTAGCACCTCTTCCTTGGCGATTTATTTTTGGATATGGCTGGTTAGTATCCTTCTGATCTTTATTTACGCAGAGGATAGTGATAATGGAAGGATTTATGATACTCACAAAGGGCAATATGATGTTATTAAACAAAATAAATCACTTAGGAAAACGTGCTAGGGAGCTTCCTCAGCCTTACGAAAATCCGTAACTTCTCTCAGTTCAGTTGTGGACATGTGTGTGGGCAACGAGAGAGAGAGAGAGAGAGAGAGAGAGAGAGAGAGAGAGAGAGAGAGAGAGAGAGAGAGAGAGAGAGAGAGAGAGAGAGAGGATAAAAAAAAATTGATCTGTAAATTTGCTCCCTGCCCTTGACATTAGGCCAACACCCACTGAACCAACTCCAGGCACGGGGGGGGGGGGGGATACTGTACATGGGAGTAAGGTATACTATCATGTACGTGGGACTGAAGTATACTGTGCGTGTGAGTGAAGTCTACTACAGGGCACTATACAGACAGTTAGATAGATAGATACATAGATACAGGGCACTATATAGACAGATGGATAGATAGACTGATACAGATAGATAAACAGATAGAGACAGACAGATTGATAGATAGACAGACAGACAGACAGACAGATTGATAGATAGATAGACAGATAGATTGATAGATAGATATATTGAGATAGACAGAATGACTGATTGACTGACAGAGACAGACAGAGAGATATACAGATAGATAGACAGATATAGATGGACACGACACGGCTAAAAGGGAAATGTATATGAACAGTAAAAAATATTTGAGAGAGAGAGAGAGAGAGAGAGAGAGAGAGAGAGAGAGAGAGAGAAAGAGAGACCGGTTAAGTAAAAAACATGGGAAGCAAAAAATGTGAAAAAGTTGGGGTGACAAAAGAGACACGGCTGAGACCGGCTTAGGAGGAGGAGGAGGAGGAGGAGGAGGAGGAGGAAGAGGAGGAGGAGGAGGAGGAGGAGGAGGAGGAGGAGGAGGAAAAGGCATGAAAAGGACGGAAAATCAGAACAAAACAAAAAAAATGATGACAAAGAGAAAAAATAAAAAGGCAGACTGGGATTTAGAAAAAGACCAAGCGATAAAATGGGTAAAGTGATGAAGAGGAATAAGAGGAAGATAAAGAGTAAATAAGAGGAACAGGAATAAAAGTATGGATGGAAGCAGGGTAGAGAGAGATGGAGAGAAAAGAGGAGAAATTTATAGCAGAAGGGAAACTGAGGCAGGGATTGATAATCTGAAGAGGGAGAAAAGGAGGAGAAGTGAGAGAGAGAGAGAGAGAGAGAGAGAGAGAGAGAGGGGGGGGGAAGGAGTGAAAAGAAGGGTAGGATGGGAGTGCAAAGAAGGTGAAAGGAAAAGGAAATCGAGGAGAGAGAAAATCAAAGATGAGGAAGGAGAGAAGAGATGGGTAATGCCAAAAGCGATGAGAAGAGAAACAACGTAGAGAAAAGGAGGGGAGGGAGAGAAGGGAGAGGGGAGGGAGAGAAGGGAGAGGGCTGAAAGGAGGTAATGAGGAGAGGGAACCAAAGGGAAGAAGAGGAAGAATAAGCGAAGAGGAGGGGAGAGGAAAGGAGGAGAGAGGAGAGGAGGGGAGAAGAGAAAGGAGAGGAGGGAGAGAAGAAAGGTGAGTGAAAGAGAGGTAATGAGGGACAGGGGTGAAGTGAGGCAGAGAAAAAGAGAGACACACACAGAGGCACAAGTTTGGAGAGGTGGAGGAGGCGGTGAGAGGCAGACAAGGAGGCAGGCAGGGAGGACGGTAGGGAGGTAGCCAGGGAAGTACAGAGGCAAGTAGGCAGGACAGTAGGGAGGTACATAGGGAGGCAGGCAGAAACGAAGGCAGGAAGGTGGACAGAGAGGCATGCAGAAAGGAATGTAAGGAGGTAGGCAGGGAGGTAGGCAGACTGAATGGTAGGGAGGTAGGCAGGCAGAAAGGAAGGTGGGGAGGGAAGCAAGCAAGAGGGCGGGCAGGAAGGTATGGAGGAAGAAAGCCAGAGAGACAAGGAGAAATGAAAGGAGGTAGGCAGGAAGACATGCAGGCAGGTATACTCTTTCCAATTTAACTTGGCCTAAAGTTGTCGTCTGTTCATCGTGAATGCCCAGATGCAAAAACAGATTAACACCAGAATGATGACAGTCACGAAGAAGTGCTATAAAACGAATGAACAATCTTATCTAGCACTATTTTATTCTGCTGCTGAGCTACGTGAAGTATACCTAAACAGGACGGAAATCTGGGCCAAGTTAAGATGAAAGAACTACGGAAGGAGGGGAAGGAAGAAGCGGGGAAGGGAAAGGAGGTGGCGGGACGGGGAAGGAGAGGGAGAGAGCAGCAGACAGGGATCGTGGGGGAGGAAAAGGAAAGAAGGGAAAGGTCACGATAGAGGGAGAATGGAGAGGAAGAAAATAAAACAGAGGGGTGAGGATGGAGGGGAGGGGGTCAAAGGGAGGTGAAAAAAACAAAACAAAACAAAAAAGAAAAGGGCTGATGAAAAGAGTGAGCATGAAAGAGGCGAAGAAGAAGGAAGAGGGGAGGTAGGATGGATGGAAGGTGGAGAGAAGAGGATAGGGAAGAGAGGAGGGAAGAGCAGAGGAGAGAAGAGGGAATAAGAAGGGACAGAGAAAGGAAGAATGTGGATTTGGAGGGGGAAGAGAGGAGGGAAGGACAGGGGTGAAAGAAGGGAAAGAGAGAGAAAAAGGGGAAGGAAGGATGTGCAAGCGGAGAGGGATGAAAGAGGAGGGAAGGAGAGGATAGACCGAGGATTGACGGCAAAAATGCATCAATAATGTAGCCTTTCAATTATTCCCCTACACAAAATATTCACTGTACATATCACTACGTTACTCATGCAGCGGGCCACCCCACCTCCCTTCCTATCCATCCAGTGTCCTGACCTACATCCAGTCTGATATCTTTTAATAACACCTTTAACTAGATGATGCATTTTGTATTTTCTTGTTATATCCAGACAATTTCTCAGCTTGGGAGTTTTCTTTCTTTATTTGTCTTTCTTCTTTCGTCTCTTTGTAGGTCATTTCACGTATCTGAATGGCTGAAAAATAAATCCTACGGTTCTACATCCTTTCCACAGCACTTCAGTTGCATGTTATAGTTGGAGAAAAAAATGCTAACACTGAACTCCTTGAACCAGATGATGAGTTTTCTGTTTCATTCTTGTTGTTTCCAGGCAATTCTGTTCAATTTTGGGAAAGACTAATGGAACTGTGGATGTTAAATAAAATCTTCTTCAAACCCCATTACTATTAAATTTGTAGCCTTAAGAAAGAAAATCGTCCACATTCTCTTCACTTTAACTTGGCCCAGATCTTTTTTTCGGCTTATTTCACGCTGCTAAATGGCACAAAAGGGCAATGCTGTGGTTCTACATCTTTCCCAAAGCACTTCTTCCTGACTAGCATAAATTTGACATTCAAGCTGGAAGGAAAGGGAAGTTTTTGGCCAAGTTAAAGCGAAAAGAGTATAGAAAAAAAAAGTCATCAGATTAAAAGAGGTACGTCCATCTTCTCCTTGGCCTAGGCTACCTTAACACATTTGCATCAGCGATTCATTTTACCTTCTGCTCCTTAACCCCTTCCTTACCAAGACGTCTTTTTTCAATTTTCCTCAACCACCAGACGATTTTACTCATCTTGGGAGAGAGTTTTCAGATTGGTGAGGTTAGATGTAGCTTAGATGTAGCTTCCATTTACGTCATCACTACAAGAGGTCATCCCGAGACTGAATATAAATGCTTGAAAAAAAAAAGGAAAAAGAAAAGAGAAGAAAGGAAGGGAAATGAAGGGAAACAGGAAAAAGGAAAGAAAGAGGAGCAAACGAGGAACAAATAAATCAGTCAATAAAAGATGTACTATGATTCGGTTTCGAAAAAAAAAAAAGAAATGGAAGAAAAAGGAAAGAGCGAAAAGCCAAGGAAATAAAAAAAAACAGAAAAGAAAGATAAACCATGATTCACTTTGGAAAAAAAAAATGAAAAGAAAGGAAGAAGAAAGCAAATAAAAGAAAATAATACTGATAAATGAATAAACAAATATATATAAATAAATAAATACAATGTATATATAAAAATAAATAAATACAAGGTACATATATAAATAAATAAATACAAAATACACTATGAATCAGTTTGGAAGAAAAGAAAAAGAAAATGTATAAAAAGAGAAAAAAAATAAAAAATAAATCCATAAAAGATGCACTAATATTCAGCTGGGAAGAAAAAAAAAAGTAAATGGAAGAAAAAAGAAAAGGGATGAAAGGAAATAAAACAGGAATAAATAAATACAAATTAGGTAAATATATAAAAGATGCATCATGATCCCAAGAGGTTAATGCTCTCTTACATATCACTTTTATAAACGATGTTGACATGTAAGTATTGT
>NC_137007.1:33096212-33111212 GCF_032717465.1 Coenobita brevimanus | reverse complement strand
GAGGAGGGGAGAAGCAGACTGAGATGAGTGAAAAAGTAGGGAAGGAGGAGAAAAGGAGGGGAGGGAAAAGAGAAAGAAGGAGAGAGGGAGTAGGAGAGAGAAGAGAGAAGGAAGGAAAAGGAGAGAGGGAGAAAGGGAGAGAAGAGAGAAGGAAGGAGGGAGGAGCGAGGGAGGAGGGAACAGAAGAGAGAGATCTGGGTATGGAGGACACATTCAGGGTACACGCTTCTCTTTCCGCTGACTCCTCCCTTGCAGTGCTGAACCCACAATCCCTCACATATTCCAGCCAAAAGCCCTCACACACAATATCTATTCCTAACAAGATTTTCTCTGTATGTTCTTGGATGAAAAGACAACGTCTTGAAGGAAAGAAAAAACAATGAATCCCTTAAAACAGACAAAATGCAAGAAAAAAAGATAATTCGCAAATAAATGTTTAATGTATTTCACTGTTATGTATTATACACTAGAAAGAAAATAAAATAAAACAAAGAATGCCATGATTGATAAAAATCCGCGCAACAAAACCTTTTTATGTTAGATTTCAGACACAAGAAAGATAGAAAAAAGTATGGATTACCGATAAAAAAATATATAATTTACTGGACATGGAAAATGAAAAAAGAATCTGCCGAGCATTACTGTGTCCTTTGATTTTTTTTCCATGACAATGTTTTTCAGTTTCAGTTCTTGACAGCTGATGAAAGAGAGATGAAATGTTTAAAATAAAAAAAATACTCAATATCCTGAATACAAAAAAGAATGGCAAATATGCACAACACTTCACATTTTATCGCCTTTATCCAATATTCTTCACTGCAGGTTCTGTAAATATTGAAGAGAGAGAGAGAGAGAGAGAGAGAGAGAGAGAGAGAGAGTGCTGCCTGATCGAGAAAGGTTACTATTTGTTCTTCATAAAGTTCCCATCATATCAGCTTAGTATATGGATAGTTTTAAATATTTATTTCTTTTCAAATGTTTAATTAATTTATTTTACAGATGTTTACTGTACCTAGTCACTTAACTGAAATGGAGCCTCATATTTTAACAATGTGAATTAGCTTTAATTCTTTAACTACTCTGCAATTTCAGACTCCATTAAATTTCAGTAACTACTTTCAATTCACTTACTTTACATAAGGCAATTTTCTGAAAGTGTAATTTGTTGACCAAGCCTGTTTTGTAAAGTGTGTGTGTAAAAAAAAAACTACTACTTAAGGTTACACATTTACATACATTTACATACCAGATGCCTAACTGCAGTAAGTGGAGCAATTGATATCTGAAATCTTGCCTATTCAGTTTCTTTTTATTTTTGCGGGGTAATATGGACGGTGCAGTATTATCAGGCCCAGATAAGAATGGCACTGGCCCAGATAACGTGTGATTTATACTATCGGGAAACATATCATTCGACACACCTTGATGAAAAACATAAATAAATAATGCATATCACGTACCGTCGTTGTACCTATTGACGGTACGCTGGTGAGACTTACCTAACTTCTTAATTAACTTGACAGGTAACTAAACAAACAGGTGGGGTGATAGATAAATATACGTAAAATAATAAAAATAACTAGATAAATAAAACGCATGGATGGATAGACGCAGATAGATATATTAACTGGAAAGATAGATATAGATAATCAGCGTAACAGGTAAAGGTAGATGCACGGATAGAGAAAAATAATCTGGGATGTTACATTTTTCTACCTATTATACCGCGAGATAATTACCATGTCAATACTGAACGGACAACTTTTACACGGTGATGATTAGAGAGAGAGAGAGAGAGAGAGAGAGAGAGAGAGAGAGAGACTAATCACCATCACCGTTCTTTCTCCTCATTCTTACCAACTCCTGTGCCAAGTAATTACAAAAGGAGTACAAAGAGAGAGACATACTTCGCCCACCTTGTCTTACGTCTATGAAGGTGGATGATTAAGACTGGCTTTGGGCAAGTTGGTAGTTCTTGAAAGTAACATCGGAGGACGGGCAATGAGAAACGGTGGTAAGTAGGTACAGTAGGTAGGTAGATAGGTAGGCTGGTTTGTTGGGTAGGTAGACAGGTATGGTTGGTTGGTTGGCAGGTAAGTTGGTAGCAAGGTAGGTAGGCAGAGAAAGACAGACAGACACAACTATACAGGTAAACAGATAGATAAACATACACACGAATGATAGGTAGAAAAATTTACTGATAGGTAAATAGATACATATACTGAAAGGTAAGTAGGTAAGTAGATAGGCAGAGAGATTTACTGGTAGATATAGGAAGGTACGCAGACTGAAAAAGATAAAGTAGGTTAATTATGTGGGTAACTTTTACAGGTTCTGTGTGATATACATTTCTCTCTCTCTCTCTCTCTCTCTCTGTCCGTCTGTCCCAAAACTATCGTAACTTTTCCTTCGCTACAGTCTCACTCTCTTACCCCCCCCTCTCCCTTTTTTTCTCTCACTTTCTCTAATCTCTCCACTCTCTCACACCCGATTTCCAACTTGTGAATTTCTTCGGCCTCTTTTACGCAAATTAATTAAAAAACTTGATTCATAAGTCGACCCTCCTCCTCTTTTAACTTTCTCGCCCCCTCTCTCTCAAGTTTCTCTTTCCCCCTCCCTCTCTCCTTTTCCTTCCCTTGTTTCTCTCCCCTCCCTTGCCCCTCCCCCTATGAGATCCTCCTCTCTCTCTCTCTCTCTCTCTCTCTCTCTCTCTCTCCTTTCCATTCCCCTTCTCTCTCATCCTCTTTTCTATCGGCAAAAATTACGTCGCTTCCCTCTAAGCTCCATCACCTCTCTCTCTCTCCATTCCCCCTCTCTCTCTCTCTCTCTCTCTCTCTCTCTCCCCCCAGCCTGATAATTCCCCTCTTAAGTTTGAACTCTTTGAAGTGTAATAATAGAGTCTGAATTTTATATATCCTTGGTGTGTGTGTGTGTGTGTGTGTGTGTGTGTGTGTGTGTGTGTGTGTGTGTGTGTGTGTGTGTGTGTGTGTGTGTGTGTGTGTGTGTGTGTGTGTGTGTGTGTGTGTCTGTGTGTGTGTGTGTGTGTGTGTGTGTGTGTGTGTGTGAGAGAGAGAGAGAGAGAGAGAGAGAGAGAAATCGGTTCATTGTAAGGGCATCGTAGGCAGTAATTTAACACATATTGCGCTCAGTATGTCAGTGTCACAAACTTATTATTGGTCATGGCTTCCTGTAGCGACCCTGCCCTGCCTAGGCCATCTCGTTTGGTGCTCACACTCTGATAGGCTATTTACGACACCAAGAGGGTAATGGAGAATGGATGGGTGTTACTAATATTACTGTTACTACTAGTACTACTACTACTACTACTACTACTACCACCACCACCACTACAACAACAACAACAACAACTATTACTATTACTACTGCTGTTGATACCACTACTACAATTACTACTGCTACTACTTTTACCAATAACAACAACAATAATAAAAATAATAATAATAACAACAGCAACAATAATAATAATAATAATAATAATAATAATAATAATGGGCCTACTACTAATACAAGATTACAGTTTATTAATCTTACTAATTATCACCACAATATAATTTCATCAATATCACGTCATTATAAACAGAAGAGATAAGAGTGATGGAAATACATAAAAACAGCAATACCACACACTGTATAAATCACACCACAACTTATATTATAAAATACCGTAAATAAAAAAGAAGTAAATGTAATCTGTATAAACACTCATCGACACAATTCACGATGTCTGTCTGTCTGCTTGTACAGTATGATCGACCAAGATTTTCGCGTTACATTGTTCAAAATCAGCATGAGTAATAAATACGATCAGAGGAATAAATACACATCATATGGAGAAAGAGCCGATTTTTTTTTTTTTTTTTTTTTTTTTTTCAAAGGGCGGATACCCGACCCCGATCTCTCATAAAAAATTATCCACAATTCTTTATATATATATATATATATATATATATATATATATATATATATATATATATATATATATATAATAAATGCATGACTACAGACAAAGTAAATAACAGGTAAACAGAAACTACACTTTGAGGTTCAGGTGGGCGACTTCCAATCCCGATCTCGCAAGAAAATATCCACAGTTTTCACGATAAAAGGTTGAAATTTTGCATGGTTATACTTACAGGCTTAATTAAGTCGTGGGCACAACGAGAACAGCACTTGGAGGATGGGGAGAGGAGGTGGTGCTGCCCCATCTCAAGCTACGGGGATAACTCCTTCAATTTTCAAGATTAAAGAAAGCAAAATCCTATGTGCAAGCCCAAGAAAATTAAGAGCATGTTAAGAACAAGGCAGAGTTATGCATGCTGGTGCGGGCGGTGACAGGCAGGAATACTGTATCACTGTAACCCCCTACTGGCCCCACTGGACGCGGGCGGGTGCGGGCGAAAAGTTCTATGTGTTACAGAGATACATAACTCCCGCCCGCACAAGTAAGAATTTCGTATGGACGGGACTTTAGCGCAGATGATGGGAGGGTGGTGACATCCTCGACTCGGACACCTCTCCTTCCCCCCTCCCCCCCAAAAAAAAAATAAACGTACCTTGGCTAATTCCAGGTACAGTAGTGAAATCCAAAAGCATAACCACCACCACCAAAAATAAATAAATAAATAATAAATGAATAACAAATGAATTTATAAATAAAAACAACAAACTAAACCAAAAGAAAAAACAATAGATAGAAGCAGAAAATAAACATACAGGCAAAGAAAAAAAAAAACACCCACACAAGCCCACTTAAAACTCCCATTATCCTTGACAAATTTTCAAAGTTCTTAGCCATATCCAGTCCATTTCGTCCCAGCATGAGCTTCACACACACACACACACGCACACACACACACACACACACACACACACACACACACACACACACACACACACACACACACACACACACACACATTCCAAGCCATCAACACGAACACGGAGGCATAATTTCACTTTAGTCCTCTATTCCAGCTGTCACAAGATTTATTATTAGATGAAAGTGATTTACAAGAGCCTGAAAGTGATTTACAGTAGCATGAGAGCGTAATATTTGCACCGTTAACCTGTTCGTGTTCAACAATGTATTCCAATAAAAAGTCAGCGTTTACTGAGTGAAAATGCTGGGTGGCAAAGAGACACAGGTTGGAACTTGAATTCCTTTTCTTTAATGTATTTCTTTATTTTCTTTAATGTTTCTCTGAAGATGGGTTCTGTGTAGCCCCGAAACGTTAGAGAAAATACAAAATTCATGCTCTAATCTGTGTCTCTTTCCCACACAACATCTCGACATGTCACAACGGATCTTCAATTGTGTTACAGATGCCCGGTGTCTTAAATCTGTCACCATTAACCCTCTCATGGTGAATAACAACTCTAGCACGGTACTCTATTCCAGCTTACATGAAACGAGTAGGTTGTAGAAGCCTGTGTTAATATCGTTACCACTAAATCAAGGCCAAGAGAACCCTAGTACTGTACTGCACCTGACACCATAAGAGTTTTTTCAGCTGAGACTGAGTCAAATGATCCAAAGAGTATTAACAGGCATTTCGTTTTCCGTAACCGACACAACGAAGAGAAAAGGATCGTTTACCAGGCACTCCGTTTTCCGTGACAACCGATATACAAAGCAAACAGGATCGTTTAACGGACACTCCCCTTTCCGTATCACCAGATATACGATCTAGGTTTAATACACACTGCTTTCCGCGTCATCAGATATACGAAGCAAAAAGAACCCTTTAACAGACACTCTGCGTTCTGAATCATCCTGTATATATATATATATATATATATATATATATATATATATATATATATATATATATAGATAAAAGTTCAACAGACAACTGCTTTTCGTTACATCCAGCATCAGAGCAAAAAAAACAGTTCAGACATACAACCCGCTTTCTGTTATACCCGACTTAATGGAAAAAGAACCGCTTAACAGACACCCGGCTATCCCTAACACCCAATATACGAACTTGAGCCATTTCAGCGACATTCTGCTATCTGTTACAACCATTCCGCTATCTTGCTGTCCGTAACAAACATTCCACTATCCGTTACAGACATTCTGCTATCCGTTACAAACATTCTGCTATATGTTACAGACATTCCACTATCCGTTACAGTCACTCCGCTATCCGATATACCCGACAACAAAGCCAACAGACGCGAGGTGACATCTGGCCGCCACTACGATGACAGTGATGCCGTTTTTACAATCACTCACGCCTATCTCGTGCGGGAAGTGGCATAGTTTGGCCTCTTACAGGGCATTTGTAGCTGTGAGGAAGTTTTGAAAGGGTGGCGGTGTTCGCTTGGTGTGGTTCTGGCTTTGGCTTGGCTTGGTTTGGCTTCAACGACGGGGCTTTTGTGGCTTTGTCTCAAGGGTTCGATTTAAGTATGTAGGTGTAAAGAATGACTGATGATAAATGTTCTCTCTCTCTCTCTCTCTCTCTCTCTCTCTCTCACACACACACACACACACACACACACACACACACACTCACACACACAAGCATGCATAGTCTACACACAGACATTTAACCTCCCCCCTCCCCCCCTCTCTCTCTCTCAGGCTTCAAAAGGGTGGTAAATGATATATTATTCACCGTCATGGTAAAAATGCTCTTTTACCCGCACAGGAACACTTAAGTAAACTCTCTCTCTCTCTCTCTCTCTCTCTCTCTTTTTCTCAACTACCATTCTTCTCTCTCCCTACTTTTCACTCTGTTCTCTACTTATCACTCCTTACTCTCTCTCTCTCTCTCTCTCTCTCTCTCTCAAGTACCATTCTTCTCTCTCCCTACTTTTCACTCTGTTCTCCACTTTTCACTCCCTACTCTCCAGCTACTTTGCATCCTCTCTCTCTCTTTTCTCTCTCTCTCTCTCTCTCCCCAAACAATCAATGCCACACGCCACATACTCGCACACCACCGTCATAACCATCAGTCTTCGTTTTAAAATCGCATTGTTTCGAACCGTATCCCGCCGCACAATGCCAGTCCTCCCAGGCTATACATAACGCAAGCATTTTTGAATTCTTTATCGCCGTGTTCCGTGTGAATTCGTCATCATCATCATCATCATCAAATCACCTTCAACTTCTTCTTCTTTTTCTTCTTCTTCATCATCACCATCATCATCAAATCACCTTCTTCTTCTTCCTCTTCTTCATTTCTTCATCATCATCATTATCAATCACCTTCTTCGTCTTCTTTTTCTTCATCCTCCTCCTCATCATTATCATCATCATCATCATCATCACCATCAAATCACCTTCTTCTTCTTCACTGTCATTTTCTTCTTCATCATCATCGTCATCATTATCATACAGTGCGGATTTTTGTTTTTTTATTCTTGCCATATCCAAACAATATCATATGGCTAATAAGAGACCGTACCTGACCCCTTCAATAAGAGAGCCGTTTCTTAAGGCTATTGAATTTATCTGACTGAAGGAAGGATAAATTCTTTTCATATTAACTTGGCCTAATATTGTTCTCAGGAATTGTAACACATAATTTACAGATTTTTTTTTTCTTGGAGGGAACAATCTTGCAGCTTCTGGTCTTTGGTTCCTTCATACTTTTTTTTTTTTTTTAATAACAGAACAGAGGACGGAAAAACAAAAGAATAAAAAAAAAAAAATCCATGGACCAGATTACTGGTGTCCTCTGTTCATAAAATATCTGTAAAAGTTAGACTTGAACAGCTGTAGGTTGAAGTTTGGAGGGACACAACTCCGGGGAAGCGAGTTCCAGAGAGATGCAGTTCGGGGAATGAAAGAATTTTGATAGGCAGAAGTTCTGCAGTATGGCTGAGCGACATTCCAGTCATGAGCGCTGCCAGATGCCCATGTAGCACGATGGAAGGCATGGAGAGGTGGCACAATGGACGCAACTTCGTCTGAGCATTTGCTATGAAAATATCTGTAAAATAACGCAAGGGAGGCAACGTTCCTTCTTACTTGTGGGGGAGGTAGTTTATTAGTAATAGCAGGATTATTAGTAATTTTAACAGCTTTGTTCTGAATTTTGTCTAGTTGTTTTAATGCAACCTCTCCACATCCATTCCACAAGGGTGAGCAGTATTCTAGCTGAGAGCGCACATGACTCATAAATTATAGCTAACTGCTCGTCAGTGAAGAAGTTACGGACTCTGTACAATAATCAGAGTTTCTTTGAGTCGGTTTTAGCAAGTGATCTGACATGAGAGGTCCAGCTGAGAGCACTGTTAAGCGAGACGCCGAGAATTTCAATACTTTTGGAAATGGGAACATTTGTAACACTGAAGGTAATATACGATTCTGGCAATACCTGTCTATTAGTAAACTGTATATATTTAGTTTTACTAGCATTAAATGAGACAAGGTTATTTTGTTCCCATTCACTGATCGTGGATAAGTCTTGATTTCAAAGAGATGGCTGTACTGTGTTAAGAGTTTGAGATACCAGACTTTGTAAATGGATGCCTGAGTGTGAATGAACTATGAAGTGTTGAGTCATCTGCATATGAATGGATGGGATTGTGGGTGACAGATAAGAGATCATTAATATGAACGAGGAACAGGGTTGGTGCCAGAACTGATCCCAGCAGCGTGCCGGCGTTAACTGAGTGGAAATTGGAATATACATCATCTACTTTTACTCTTATTTTTCTGTTGCTGAGATATGAGGAAATCAAAGGAACAAAAGAGTTTAGTCCATAGCAAGGGAGTTTGGACAACAGAGAAAGGTGCCAGACTCTGTCAAAAGCTTTAGAAATATCCAGGGCTACTGCGTGAGTTTCTCCATGTAGGTCAACTGATTGATGGATGGTATGAGTCAGGAGATTGAGTATGTCAATGGTGGATCTTTCTTGTCAAAAAACATATTGTCTATCACTAATTAAGTTGTTGGATTCAAGTTGTTTAACTATGTGCTTATTAATTACAGTTTCAAAAACCTTACCAAGCGAAGATGTGATAGCTATTGGTCTGCATAAAAAAAAAAAAAAATTGGGAGATGTTCCAAATATTTATAAGTGAGGCTCAAGGCTGTATATACAAGCTTCCGGATGTAACATCAAGATTATGGGACCAATAAGCCAGTAAGACTGATACTAACGATTCCTAGGTGTTATTGTAAACAGTTTTTGAGCTTACGTTGCGTCTAGGATTACCTGTTTGTATCTATATCTTCACAAATACAGGTACCAAAACGCCACACTTAAACTAAGGTTCAGTCCACACCAAAAGAGTGCTGGTGCGGGTGGGAGTTCTGCATCACTGTAACCCATAGAAAGTCTCGTCCGCACCCGCCCGCGTCCAGTGGGGCTACGGAGATGCAACACTCTCTACCCGCACCCGCCCCTCGTCAGCAAGAATTTGGTGCGGACGCAACCTAAAATGAATATTAAAATGAGAAATGCCGCCAAATACAAATGATTCCCAATGATTAACTTCCAGGACGACTCGTTTATCAGGAAAATGGGTTCAGATCTTTTAAGAGAAAACTGGGTCAAATCCTTTAAGAGAAAACTGGTATAAATCCTTCAAGAGAAAATGGGCTTAGATCCTTTAAGAGAAAACTGGTTCAAATCCTTTAAGAGAAAACTGGTTCAAATCCTTTAAGAGAAAACTGGTTCAAATCCTTTAAGAGAAAACTGGTTCAAATCCTTTAAGAGAAAACTGGTTCAAATCCTTTAGGAGAAAATGGGTTAAGATCTTTTAAGAGAAAACTGGTTCAAATCCTTTAAGAGAAAATGGGTTTAGATCCTTTAAGAGAAAACTGGTTCAAATCCTTTAAGAGAAAACTGGTTCAAATCCTTTATGAGAAAATGGGTTCAAATCCTTTAAGAGAAATGGATTCAGATCCTTGAAGAGAAAATGGGTTCAGATCCTTTAAGAGAAAATGGGTTCAGATCCTTTAAGAGAAAATGGGTTCAGAACCTTTAAGAGAAAATGGGTTCAGAACCTTTAAGAGAAAATGGGTTCAAATCCTTTAAGAGAAATGGGTTCAGATCCTTTAAAAGAAAATGGGTAATCCTTTAATAGAAATTGGGTTCAGATCGTTTCTGAGAAAAACTGGTTCAGATCCTTTACGAGCCTCTCCCCTGAAGCCCTTCCGGATCCAAACACCCGGGAGCGTCATGGAGGAGTCCTAATGGCGACTTTGATTAATCTCTTCCCCAGGGTATTGGAAAAGAGTTTTAGGACGATCAGCACACTCGATGGCCGAAATAAGTGGTTTCTGGGCATTACCTCAGAAGATTTTACGTCTCTGTACTCAAGAATATGGATTTCTCAAGTATTTAAAAAGTTTATTGAGCGTGAGCGTTGTATATGAATTTTTATACATAAATCTGTCCTTACTTAAACACGTACAGTCAGCATCAAGGGTATGCCGCCTCTCTCCCTCTCTCTTGTGACACTGATCAGAGGCCAAATGAACTGATCAGTGTCAGTTGCTGCGGATTTGACACACTGATTTCCAAAGTCCATGGATAGAAAAGAAAGAGGCGAGCTTTTTATCTATGCTAATTGTACTAAATACTTCATGATCAAATTAAGGCAAAAAGTGACAAAAAATGAAAAATGAAAATAATGACCTGCTACCAAACCGGACTTATGGAGACTTGTTTACCCACTTATTTTCGTTGTCTAATATATTTAAATACGAGTTCCTTTGTACTGCGGTGAAGAAGAAGGGCGTAGGTGCTGGGTCCACCATCCATTCACTCGATAAGAACTAGCTTCGGGTGCCTCTCCACTAAGCAACACGTCAAATTATTTTCTGTACTCCAGGACGCTACTCACTAAGATGGGCGGTAAATATATACGGTAAGAAAATGACCCCTGGTGGCCTAGTGGGTTACGGCGCTCCTACCGAAAGTGGTCCACAAGGGCGCAAGTACGACGAGTGGTTTGACTTTTCTGCTCGCGTAGTGCAACTCAGGGATAAGTGACTGGTCCCCGTCTGAACTATTTGGATTAAACAGGCTAATCCCGGGCCCGAACGCATCCTTGGGGCAACACAGAAATGGATGATGGATGGGTGAACGGATGGATGGAAACTCAAGCCCCTATGCACACTTATAAGCATCTGGATATAGTTTTATTCTGGATGGTATCTGAATGTGTGTGTGTGTGTGTGTGTGTGTGTG
Organism: Coenobita brevimanus; assembly: GCF_032717465.1. NCBI lineage: Eukaryota > Metazoa > Arthropoda > Malacostraca > Decapoda > Coenobitidae > Coenobita > Coenobita brevimanus. The sequence goes on along the minus strand of NC_137007.1, from coordinate 33,100,037 downwards.
TGTGTGTGTGTGTGTGTGTGTGTGTGTGTGTGTGTGCAAGAATAAACTAATAAAAAGCGCCACCGGACTGAAGAGGCAAAGTAATGCAAAAATCACATGCCTAAACTTTCCTATTCCTGAATTACACAAATCAAGATAACATATTCCTCTGCATATTTCACAAGCCTTAAAAGTAACTGCTCCTACTTTCAAACTCCACCACTTATATCGCTGGAGAAAGTTTTGAAACATTCCAGATTCACGGCTTTGAGCTGGGAAGGATGAAATTAATAAGTCTTAACATTTTATTTCCTATTAATCGTAACTTCAAACGGTGGACGAATATTTTGGTGTTATTCTTGCAATCTTCACACGATTTTGTTGACCTTAAAAAAACACTCTTCGAACTTTTTTTTTTTTTTTTTTAATGCAAGGAGTTAATTATTTATAGCTTCAACTGGTGCAAGAATTTTTTTTAGCTTTATTCTTGTTCCATCCACACGATTTTGTTGACATTAATACAAACAAACTCTTCAAACTGTGGGCTAGATCGGTTTCACACTTAATGCTTGCCAACGTGAGCAGGCGCGAGTAAATTATTAGAACATGAACCAAGTCACGAAGAAGTGCAACAGGAAGCATGGTGTTCCCGTAGTACCGTCCTTTTCTGTCGCTGAGGTACGTGTAATAAGCAGTAAAAAAAAAGACAAATAAAAAAAGGACGAAATCAAGGCCAAGTTAAGGTGAAAATAATATACCGCTGACGAACACATGCTATTTTTGGCTATCACCGGCACTCCTGGTCACACGCTGGGTATTAAAACAGAGCGTATCACCAACTGTCCCTTTTTAACAAATCCAGCACTAATTCCAAGTAATTGGCTAAGGACGACTAAATATACAGGATGGGCCGTGAATAGCGCTGCACCTCAGTCTGCTGACGTGGGCGTGGGAGTGACAGCGGGAAAAGGAAATGAATAAATGAAGGGTAAACACTGATAACACTGACTCAACCGTGCCAGAAACAAGCAGGGACAGTGGGAGAGAAGCGCTATATATGGACCACCCTACACTGAGCCGACGGGAAACAGGAAAACGATACTAGGAAATGAAAAATGCCCCCATATACTGGCACCAGAAAAATATATTGGTTCATAAAGGCCCCGGGAGCTTGTAAATCTTTTGGCTGCTTCTGTCTCCATTTTATTTAACACAAACGACGCTTTTCTGCCACTAAATCTCTCTCTCTCTCTCTCTCTCTCTCTCTCTCTCTCGCAAGATATAGCATCAAATAATCCATCTCGTTCCCTTCCCTCTTTTTTTTAACTGTTAGCAAGAATCACCAAAATTGTCTATCCTTCTCTCTCTCTCTCTCTCTCTCTCTCTCTCTCTCTCTCTCTCTCTCTCAGCACAGGTCAGCTTAACTCATCCAGACAACCCTCTCAGCTTTAGGGTTTGCTGTCCATTTGAGAATAAAGCTAATCCAATTTTGCAATATGTCAAAATAAAATTCGGGATTCGACAAATGAAAGAGAATATTAAAGGGAAATTAAAGTGAAAGGAATACTGAAGCCTTGACTGTTTTGCAGAGAGATTAATATTTACATTTTTATATTTTGAACAGATTTTTTATACGACTTGGAGGAATTTGTACTCGAAAATTGGGGAGAGAAAGAGAGAGGGAGAGAGACAGAGAGAGCAGCGTATATTCATTACTCTTTCATCCAGTCACTTGTATCGTCAGCTGTGATATTTGATTCTGCTTTAAGCCACGTAGTTTTTTTAAACGATGAATAGTGCAGATACATCTGGTTAAAAAAAAAAAAAAAAAAAAAACTAAAGAAAAAGTCAGCAACCATTTTTTTTCTTGGAAGCAAAAAATGAATGCATGATATTTAGTCTTACAAAATATATTGGATTACTGGATTTTTCTTTTTTCTTTTTTAGATTAATCAAGGACATCAATCTTAACCTGACAATCTAACCTAAATTCACAGCCTAACTTTACCCCCCAGACGTTACCGGGGTATGTTAAGGTGTGAGAGAAATAGAACTGCATTATTTTAGAAGGTAATCTAGGTTAGTTAAGAAATGTACAATGGAACACTTTTCAAATTGGCACTTATTTCACGCATGAAGACGTTGATATTAGTAAAAATACTGATGTAGATTTTTTTTTTAAAGCTTTGCAGAAATGTCTACCAGTTAAATGGTAAGTTTAAATGCTGACAAATGAATAGGTGAAGAAGCGTTGTGGTGCTGCTGTGCATGTGATGGAAAAGATTAGAAATACCTTAAGAGTGTTTGGCCAGGTGGAAAGAATGAAGATTGAGACACCGAATGGGAGTGCAAGTGCGGTAGTGGGGGGTGGGGGGAGTGAGGGGGATACAGAGGATGAGATGGGGGGATGGGGAGCAGAAGAGAAAGGTATGTGACTTGGACAGACGCAGACTGACGCCGGAGGACAGGGTGACATAGAGGCGATTTACCTGTGGCCAACCCCTTCACACAGATAATAAAAGTTTCTCGTTTCCTACAATTCATCTGGTTCCGTGGAGAACTATATTCAGGCAAATCAGAAACGTTGAGGAGCTGCACACACGTTCCAGAGCAATAACAGAATTATTAAAAAATCCTTTTAAAAATATTTCTTCTGTCATGGAAACATATGGAATGCTGCCGGTGACCTGACAAAGCCTGGCACCTACAGCCTAACTGTATCCTATTAAGGGTGCTGGAGAAGGACGCCTTCATGTCGTGGCACCTGTGTGACCAGGCGGTGGCGGTCCAACCGTCTACAACTATTTTGTTATGAAATCGTTGTTCCGAAACTTGGAAGTGGATAAGAGTATCAACAATTACCGAATCCAGGACTAGTTTCACATAAATATCAAGTTAACTGAAGAAAGCTTACGTCATGAAAATAATAAACAACAATTAACGAAATACGTAAAACTGTAAAATAACACTCACCATTCTCATTCACCTGACTTCTTACCTCTGTAAATAGAAATAAAAACTCATTAGACCAGGCAGTGCAAAATAAATTCTAGCAAGCTTCACACTTTTTACACACGCTACCTCTATTTACACTTTAAAATAGTAATACAACAGTAATACTACAAGAGTTACTGACGCCCATAAGGTAAAAACACGCAAAAATAAAAAGTTCGCCAAAGCTGTGAGAGTTAGTGTGTGGGGGCGGGAATGGCGGGGCGGGCAACAGGTGAGGACAGCCGTGTGGAGCCTCAAGAGTTATTTTACGCCATATCACATTTACCTCGCTTATTTATTTCCTGTCACACTCGCCACGGTTTATTTCGTGTCCCTTCCACTTTTCGGTAATTGTGCTCTTAATAACGAAGCCGGATAGCCATGGAACTCAATACGCGCGCGCACGCTTGCAAGGCGAGTCGCACATTCACATCAGATACTGGTTCTTTCTTCGGGAATCTCAATTTAGGGAGATGTAAAATGATGTGCTCAGACGCGAAATAAGACAGTACTATGGCTCTACATCCTTCCTACGGCACTGCTTCGTGATTTGCATTATACTCGCATTCTAGTGCCAATCAATTGCTATAACTCAGCACTGAAGATGGTGAGATGGCAGTTTCTGGCCAAGTTAGAGTAGAAAGAGTATAGTCCTCCCTGTGTTCGCAAGCTCACATAACGTAAAAGAAAATGCACTGATGGTATTGCGCACTGTCGTTCTGAAATTTGATGATGTGATAGACGAAGTGAAGGAAAGGACGCAAAAAAAAAAAAAAAAACAATCAATCAATTAAAAGAAGACGACAAAGGATATCGAAAAGCTTGAGTGAAAGCAAAAGGGGAAGAAGAACC
>NC_137007.1:33071212-33093712 GCF_032717465.1 Coenobita brevimanus | reverse complement strand
TAATAATGAAAGAAATGAGAATGTCAACAAACCTTATGAAGAATGGCATTGAGAATAAAAGAAAATGACAGATAAGCGAGATGTGGAGGAACTGTGCGAATGAGGAAGTGAAAAAATGAAGAAGTGAGAAAGTGGGGAAGTGAGAAAGTGGGATATGTGAGAAAATGAGGAAGTGAGAAAGTGGGATGTGTGGGAAAATGAGGAAGTGAGAAAGTGGGATATGTGAGAAAATGAGGAAGTGAGAAAGTGAGATAAATAGAAATGAGAAAATTAGGAAATGAGAGAGTGAGAAAAGTGAGATGATGGGAAAGTGAGAAAGTGGAAAAAAAAGAGATAATGGGAATGTGAGAAAACGAGGATGTGAGAAAGTGGAGCAAGTGAAAAAATGAAAGTGAGAAAGTGAGAAAAATGAGATAATGGGAAAATGAGAAAATGGGACAAGTAAGATAATGAGAGAGTGAGAAAACAGGATAAGTGAGATAATGGGAAAGTGAGAAAATGAGAGAAAGTGAGATAAGTTTTGGCCAAGCTGGACACAACTGGCGGCTCTTTCTCAGTAATGCACTCTTCCTCCTAAGTTTAGCTCACAGCTGGCTCCCTCACACACTCGCTCACTCTCTCACTTTCTTTATTTTTCTGCCTTCACCTCCTGCTCCAACTTTCTCGGTCTCTTCAGTTGGTCTCACGCTACCATCTCTCTCTCTCTCTCTCTCTCCTGCAAGTTCTTGGTGACAGTTGGTTCTTTCGCACACGTTCGTTATCTCAGTCTATCTTTCTCACTTGTTCCATCTCTCTCTCTCTCTCTCTCTCTCTCTCTCTCTCTTTAATTACAAGATATCTAGAAAGACACCTTAACCCAGACAACAAAAATTTCAACGGCAAAATACACAAACTTTCTTCTCTCTTCATAATTTCTTTTTCTTTTTCCTTTCAGGGGGAGGGGGGGCGGAAAATCAGAAACCTTAACCCTCTGGTCGCGGCGTCTTTTTTTTTTTTTTTTTTTTTTTTTAATAACGTTGCCTGGGATGTGCAAGAATACATATAAAAATTTTCATCCCCATCCATTCGTCGCGTATGTTATTTTTTTTTTTTTTTCTATTCTGCGGGAATTTGTCAGGAAAAAAAAAAAAGTTCTCAACCCCATCCATTAAGTCACGTATGATTCCCCCCCCTCTCTCTCTCTCTCTCTCTCTCTCTCCATTATATCCAATTACCTCTTAGCTAATTAAATCTCGTGTTTTGCGGAGACGGCTCAATCACCGTTGCCAATGCCCACCATGCACCATTACCTAACTTCCCTGCACCATTTCCTAACTTCCCTGCACCATTTCCTAACTTCCCTGCACCATTACCTAACTTCCCTGCACCATTTCCTAACTTCCCTGCACCATTACCTAACTTCCCTGCACCATTTCCTAACTTCCCTGCACCATTACCTAACTTCCCTGCACCATTTCCTAACTTACTTGCACTATTACCTAACTTCCCTGCACCATTACCTAACTTCCCTCCACCATTACCTAACTTCCCTGCACCATTTCCTTACTTCCTTGCACCATTTCCTAACTTCCCTGCACCATTTCCTAACTTCCATAATCCCTTTTCCTCCTGTATCACATTATTTTCTATCTTCCGTCCAGTGAATCCTTTGGTTAATTACACTGTGTTTACTTCCAGCTGGCAAAGATCCTCAGCTTCATATAGCTCAGTTGACGGAGAAGTGTAGTTAGATTGAAGGGAAAATTGGACTACTAACCAAGGAGACTCATTCCTACCCCATAACTAAGACTCATAATATTTCATGTAACCAGACTTACTAACGTGTCGAGTACGTTACCACTTCTCGCAGATGAAAATAACCCAACTATAGAAATGTCACACGGCAGATAAAATATATACAACCCTCACCAGCAGACTGAGCACACAAGATATTCCAGGGGCGCAACATCTGGACCAAAAGGTATTAACGTCATCATTATACTATAGAGGTTTGTATAGTAAAATTTAATGAGAATATAAAAAAGGGGGAAAATAAAAAGAAAAAAAATAAAAGAAAGAAAAAGTTAATGTACCAATAATTTCAAGAATGTACAAATAAATATACGTAAAAAAATATACAGAAAAAAGCTATATATCCATGAACGGCAGATAAATAAGAACAAAAAAGGGAAAAAAGAGAAGAATAAGGAGAATGTAAAAGGAACTAAGGTTTCAAAGAACGGCTGAGAACGTTGGAAAGAGGAACGTGCTGGGAATGGGTGGCGTTCATCCTGCCTCAATATGTGTCAGGGAAGGATTTACGATACAAGGAATAGCTCGTACTGGGGGAAAAAAAAAAAATACTGCAGCGGAAAATCCTTCTCTATGTATAACTAATGGGTTGGAGAGAGAGAGAGAGAGAGAGAGAGAGAGAGAGAGAGAGAGAGAGAGAGAGAGAATGTGCTAGAAAAGATGTGTGTGTGTGTGTGTGTGTGTGTGTGTGTGTGTGTGTGTGTGTGTGTGTGATTCAGTGTGAAAGAGAGTAAGTGAGTAAGAGAAAGTGTGAACAAGGGAGAAGTGTGTTTGTGTGTGTGAGAAAGAGGGTGCTTGTGTGAGGGTATGAGAGGGAGAGAGAATACATGAAAGAAAGGCTTGAGAGAGAGAGAGAGAGAGAGAGAGAGAGAGAGAGAGAGAGAGAGAGAGAGAGAGAGAGAGATTTACTTTTAATCACCTGCGACTGAAACGAAAAGAACAATGTCTTAAAAACATATGAATAAAAAGTAAAACACAAAGCTGAAAGTAATGACTAGATTAATTACTACATAATCTCTGAGCAAAAACAAAAACATTACACGATCACAAAAGAGACAGAGAACAAAAGTGAGAAACCAAAATTTTGTGTGAAAGTGAGATAGGCTGAAGACAGGAATTGATGTGACAGAGAAAACTGAAAGAAAGTGAGAAAGGGCTGAAGCAAATATGATGCGTGTCAGAGTCAGGGAATGGAGAAAACCTGAGAGAGAGAGAGAGAGAGAGAGAGAGAGAGAGAGAGAGAGAGAGAGAGACGTAGTGGAAGTTAAGGTGACAAATGGTGTGTGAGTGTGCGAGTGAGAGAGAAAAGATGAGGCAAAGAGAATTATTGCTACTGAATGTGCGAGAGGACTGCGAAGGAAGTTATTGTGCGAGGTCACACACACACACACACACACACACACACACACACAGCACCTAATCCTTGAACAAATTAAACGTAAATAAATCCTCCCTTTGACATGACGGGATTAGTCCTATGGTTTCAGGATTATCATACCAGTATTATAGCCGCTAATCCACACCAGAGTAACCCCCCCCTCTCTCTCTCTATCTATCTATCTATCTATCTGTGTGTGTGTGTGTGTGTGTGTGTGTGTGTGTGTGTGTGTGTGTGTATGCTCAGTTAAACACCGAACATTAATCACGTGAAAAAAGTACAATAGTTTACATATGAATACAACTGTGTGAGCACTGTGTATACATTTCTCTCTCTCTCTCTCTCTCTCTTGTACACACACGCATGATTCACAAGCTTTATTACACACACACACACACACACACACACACACACACACTAAAAACCTCAACCAAAAAAACACACACACACAACCCCCGCCCTCACCAAAAAAAAAAAAGACGAAAATAAAAGAAATATCATTACCATCGTCGAAAAAACCGGAAACGCTTACCTGAACGAAGAAATGAGGGAATCTGAACAGGCGGTCTTAACCCTGATCGAAGTAATATGAGAAAGTGTCCCTTGTGTTGCGGGAAAGGAGTGGAAGAATTGTGAAAAGACCGATCCGTATCTCTCTTGAAGACGTCTGAAGGGGAAATGGTGTGGGTCTGAGAAAGAGAGAGAGAGAGAGAGAGAGAGAGCATACCTCCTTCGCTATGAGAGTCCTTCCGAAAATTAACAAAACCGTCTTCAGTAATGGAATGAAACAAATATAGACAGAGAGACAGGCAGACAGGTAGGCAGGCAGGTAGACAGGTAGATAGATAGATAGATATGGTCTCAGAAAAAAAAAAGGGGGGGGGATTTAAAGGATACTGTTGCTTACTCCTTCACTGAGAAAAGACCTTACATATGAAGCTGCCTAAAAACTCTCCACCTCTTGAATCCGGGTACCTCATTTGACAGAGTGCTAGCTGTATGAATGACTGAGGTGGAAGGGGAGAAGGAGAGCGAGGATGAGAAGGAAGGACGAGGTGGAGAGGGAAGAGAAAGCAGGGTGTGTAAATGAGTGTGGTGGCGAGAGAGAGAGAGAGAGAGAGAGAGAGAGCAACGATGAGGAGTCGAGAGGTATGACTATGAGAGAGTAGCCTACGAGACAGGTGGAGGGAGAAAGAGGAAGATACAAAAGAAGAGGTGGATGAAAGGGGTTGAGAGGCATAGGGATGAGTGGTGCGGGATGGAGAGAGAGGAACGTTTGATGATGGAGTAACAAGGCGACGTAGAAGCGAATTTTCTCCTAGACACCCCATCCGAGATTAAGACGTTTAGATATATATATTGATAAGTGTTTAATTAAGACGGCAGTTGCTTGGGATTTTTGCAGTTCTTTAAATTAACAGGGACGCTAAAGACTGTTGTGTTGTTAGATTGACTAAGAGTGCTGTGTTACTGAAGAAACAAGCAATCTATTACATAAAAAATCTATATAACCATCTACTCATTTATTTATAGCCAGACAAAAAGGCAATATGTCAAAAAATATCTTCTGTTTATCTACTCATCTATGGCCAAAAGCCGAAATTCTGGATTCATCTATTTGTCTGTCTATTTATCTACAGCCAGACGCCACGAACAAACCAATTCCATGTCACTCCGTCCACCCAGCTTCAGGATGCCATCTCTCCAACTCGCACTATCCCCATCCACATACCTGTCCAACCCATCCCTCCACCTCATCCTCGGTCTCCTCCTCCCCCTCCCCTCCTCCAGCTCACCCACAAACACTCTCCTAGTCAATCTCTCATTCTCCACTCTCTGCACATGGCCAAATCATCTCAGGGTACTTCTCCTAACACTTCTCTTCGTGGGCTGTGTACAAAGCACCTCTAGAAACTCACCTGGAGGTATGGTATGCATTGCTGGGGCGGCTCAGTCTGCCGGTGTGGGCGAGGGTGTGGCAGTGGGAGGAGGAGATGATTAAATAATGCAGGATGGGAGTAGGAGACTGGAGTAAGAAATGAATAAATGACGCAGGATGAGAGTAGATGAATAAATGATCCAGGACGGGAGTAGATGAATAAATGATGCAGGATGGGAGTAGATGAATAAATGATGCAGGATGGGAGTAAGAAATGAATAAATGATGCAGGATGGGAGTAGATGAATAAATGATGCAGGGTAGACAATGATAACTGAGCCGTCCCCCCAAAACACGAGAAATCACCTAGCGAAGTTGAAGGGAAGTCTTATATATGGACTACCCTGTTTTGTCTGCCGCAGGACAACTTAATGGCCTCCCTAACCGAGCAGATCCGAGGCAATAACAGCCGAGAGAGACAGGGCGGGGGTGGATAACAGCTCCAACAACACCCCTGGGACGCCGAGGTGCTGTCTCGTCTGTGTTAATTGTCCAACACTGTGGAGTGGATGGCATCGCAGCAACTCTTTCTCAGAGATTTATTCTGTATGATACATATTAACCATGTCTTAATCTTAGTTGTACCATTTAACATCGAAATAGTTCCCATCAGTGACGAACTTGATCACGAAGTCGAGGTTGTATGAAACTCAATGAGCCACGGTTACAAGGTAGGAATGAGTCTCCTTGGTTACTACACAAATCGATCCACTATTCTAACTACACTTGGCCATTAAATAAGTCGAAAGAGGTCAGGAATCTTGTTTAGGCTGAGTAAGCGAGCTCTAGCGACATGGGGGGTTGAGGATGTTGTGTACTGATGAAAATAACTGCGGTCCCTCTTATCTGTAAATGGGTCTGGACACTAACAATGCCTGCTTGAGTTGTGGGAGGTGTTGTCTGAGTGTTGTCTGTGTAAAAATAATGAAGTGTGTATTTTTGAGACGGCTTCATTTATTGTTTCCCATCCCCATCCTGCACCATTTTCACTTCCTATTCTCATCCCGCACCGTTTATTCACTTCTTTCTGCCATTTTGCACCATTTATTCACTTCAGACTCCCATCCCTCACCATTTATTCACTTCCTGCCCCCATCCCGAACGTTAATTTACTTCCCACTCCCATCCCGCACCATTTATTCACTTCCTACTCCCACCCTGCATCAGTTTCTTAAAATTGTTATTAAAGCAAGAACTCTCGCTTCCTCATGGTCCTTACCTCAGCTTCTCACATCCTCACCACTGCCATTCATCTTCACGGTATTAAACGCTCTCTACTACTTTCAGATTCATTCACGTAATTACACCCTCTTCATCACGTCAGCCATAGCAATTTTCTCCATAACAATTTCCTCTCAAAAGCAGTTTCACCTTCAGGCTAATTATAAGTTTTACATAATAAGAGATAAAATATACATCACACACATTCATTACGTCGCTCCCCTCCCTCTCATTCATTCTCCTCCCACTCGTATACAAAAAGCAATGTTAATCCCACACATATCAACGCACTAGCACACAAAATTGTAGTAAAATATTGTGATATCCACGGACACAATCATGCCTCTACGTAAACACACACATACATAAAGACATACACACACAATTTATATCTACATCTATCTACAGTATATGTATAAATGTACATATGTATGAATGTATGTATCTATCAATACACACACACTCTCTCTCTCTCTCTCTCTCTCTCACACACACACACACACACACACACACACACACACACACAGCTCAAAACACTGACATTCCCAGGATTACTTACCGCTAAACCCAGCCAGCAAAAACAGCAACAAAGACAACAAAAACACCACCAGTTTATCAAAGCCTCGACCCACCTAGGAAAAAAAAAAGGTCAAAACTGCAGACTAGGATGTAATATTCACTGCGCACGTTACGATATACTGCAACTCTTCCCTATTACCTTTTTTTCCACCGATTTGGCACTAATATATTTACTGACTCCAGGGGGAAGATGTGTGTGTGTGTGTGTGTGTGTGTGTGTGTGTGTGTGTGTGTGTGTGTGTGTGTGTGTGTGTCTGTGTGTGAGATTAATTTTTTCTCCGCATGAGGGGGCGCGGGAATGTGATTTGTTTTTTGTTTGGACTGTGTGTGATAAGGAGAGAGAGAGAGAGAGAGGGAGAGAGAGAGAGAGAGAGAGAGAGTAGGGGGGGAAGGGAGGAGAAACTACAATTAAAGGGGAAGGAGGAAAGAAGGGGAAGAGGGAAAGGGAGGAGAGGAGGGTGGAGTGACACAAAAGATATAATTACAGAAAGGAGGAGGAGGAGGAGGAGGAGGAGGAGGAGCTGGGAATGATAATGTGTAGGAAGAGGAGAGGGATAGAAAAAAAAATAAGGGAGAGAAAACGATGAAGGTGAGGAAGAATAAGGGAAAATGATATAAGATGAAGGACACAGGGGAGAGGAGACGAAATCAGTAGAGAAATCAATCATCATTATTATCATTATTCTTATCATTATCACCATCATCATTTCTATATCATCACCATCATCAATACCACCACCACCACCATCTCCATTATTACTCATCATCTCCACCATCATCATCAACATCATCAGTATCTTTATCATCATTAACTTCACTATCATAAGCATACTTCTATTTTTTGATATCATCATCATCATCACATCATCATCGGCAGCAGCAGCAGCAGTAGCATGTAATGATGATGATGATGATGATGATTAGTAGTAGTAGTAGTAGTAGCAGTAGTAGTAGTATGGTGCTCATAAAGAAAAGCTGTGATGATGATGATGATGATGATAAACCATTAAGTAGAGAAAGATACGCTCAGTTAACCGTAAGATTTTTTTTTACACATTTTATTATTCTCTCTCTCTCTCTCTCTCTCTCTCTCTCTCTCTCTCTCTCTCTCTCACACACACACACACACACACACACACACACACACACATACTAGCCCCATTTTGCCTGAATTCACTTTCACAGTGGAGTGTGTAGATTTATTGTTGTCATACGTTACTGCATTGCACGGAAAAGTCGAGCACAGAACACTGCAATGCGTGATGTTGTGACGGGGTGGGTGGGGGATGGGTGGATGTGGGGTGGGGTCGGGAGGTGTTGGGGTAGGGTTGCGGAAGTAGGGACGGGTGCGGGGATAAGGGTGGGTGTTGGGCACGGTGGGTGGGGTGGGGTTGACGGTTTTAAGTTGGGTTTGGGTTGGGTTGGGTTGGGGTTGGGGTTGGGATAAAATGGGGATTGGTGGGGATGGTTGGAGTTAGCTGTGAGGTAGGTTGGGTGTGAGGTGGTAAGTGGGTGGAAAGGTATGGGGAGGGATGTGGGGATGAAGGGAGGGGTGAGGGGGTGAAGGGAGGGGTGTGGGGCTATTATCCTACTCTTTCAGTACGAACGGCCTCTCTTAGGGCGAATCTGTATATAAATTCATGGTGGAAATATAATCTTACCCATTATTCCTTCCCACTGTTTATGACCTCCTGTCTTAACCCCATCAATCCAATGACGTATTTTTCACCATCTTGCTACCTTCAGACGATTTTATTCAGCTTAAGGGGAGAAATTAGGTTAAAAAGGGGTTGGTGGCGACTGTTCTAACCCCCCTCGCTACAAAGGGTTTCTTCAAAGTTAAAAAAAATCGTCTCGAGGAAGAAAGAATAATGAGAACAAGACGTCATCCTGCAAATCGAATTGAATGAATATTAAATGTGGCTCTTTTATGTTGTGTTCATTTTTTTTTTAATGGAAGACGATTTGTGGGTTCTATGCCTTGGGTTCTTTCTTCCTCTGCAAACAACATACAGGCAAACAAAGAAACATACGCGCACACACATGGGTTCTCTCTTTCCTTGCATCACACACACACACACACACACACACACACACACACACATAAACACATATACACAAACACATACAAAGGTTCTCTTTCCTTGCATTACACACACACACACACACACACACACACACACACACACACACACACACACTCCGACAACCCCGCCTCGCAAACTGGCATACACTCACGATCCAGTCTTCTTTGCAGTGTCGCCAGCCCACCACGTTACAAATTGAAAGGCATCCTAGCTGAAAGATGTGAACTGCAAGGGTAGTGAAAGGAAACTGGTGATGTGTGAAAGGACAGTAAAGTTGAGAGAGAGAGAGAGAGAGAGAGAGAGAGAGAGAGAGAGAGAGAGAGAGAGAGAGAGAGAGAGAGAGAGAGAGAGAGAGAGAGAGAGAGAGAGAGAGAGAGAGAGAGAGAGAGAGAGAGAGAGAATACCTGCAGGTGTTAAAAGAATTCTAATTAACAAACTTTGGACTTGGAAAATTATGAGTACAAGCAACAATTTACATGATAAACGATGCAACTTGAAAAAGACTGCACAGAGACAGAAACAGAGGCTAAGGGAGAAAGGTTCATTTCTTAAGCCAGAGGAGTTTTTTATTCTTTTCTTTCAGGAAGAGAGAAGCGGGTATCGATATCTACCTGTCCATCTATCATCAGACGCCGTAATCCCTTAAGGAGTGGCCATAAACAAAGCACCTCCATGTCAGCCTGTCATTTGATACCTGGCCGCCCTCTCTTCAACTCACACCCACTTTCCTCGTATTCCTCTCCAGCTCATCCCTTCAAGTCTTCCTCGGTTTCCCCTTCCATCTTTCCCACCTCCTGTTCTCCCACCCCCTCCACTTCTCATACTCTTCTAGTTAGTCTCTGATTCTCCATACGCCACACTATCTCAAAGTATTTCTCCTAATGCTCCCTAGTACATCCACATCAACACCACGGCGCTCCTTCATTTCCTCGCTTGTCTGTCTGTCTACCTAACTCCACATTCTTCTACCACATAACTCCCTTCCACGACGTCATTCAGCCGAGGAGAGACTATCCGAGGTGAAGAGGATGACAAAATAAGAAGCTACAGTAAAAGATAAAAGTTCGCCTGCTCTTCCACGGAGTCTAGTTCAGATATGGGCTTGTCTGTCACTCCTCCCTGACATACCAAATCGCAATCATCCGTGGGCAGAGAAACATACCCAGCCTCTCTCTCTCTCTGTCTCTCTCTCTCTGTCTCTCTGCTTATACAGGGATGTGAGGAGAGTTGAAATATAACGCCAGATGACGCCCAAGTGTTGTCAGATTGGAGGGATGATTTGACTAGTAATCAAGGAGTCTTATTCCAACCCCATAACTAAGGTTCACAGAATTTTACGCAACCACGATATAGGCCCTGTATTCTCGTACCGTAAGGAGGCTCCCTAACACCTCGTCCTTAGCTACTTATTATAGGATATGGCTGGTTAATATCCTTTGGGACGTTAATTATGCAGAGTATGGCGATAACGGAAGGATTTATGCGGCACGGAGTACGAGAGTAAGGTGTACTATGCAAAATAAATAACTTAGGAAAATGTGCTAGGGAGCGTTCTTAACCGAGGAGAATACGGGCCTTAGAATTCAGGTCGAGGGAGTAGCCCAGTTCCGTCATGTGAAAATGAAACAAAGCAACCAATAAATAAATAATAGTCAACCGTTTGGGAGCAGCTAGAAAGGAAAATGGGGCGTCGTCGTAGAAACCATTGATTCGAGGGAAACTAAACCAAAAATATATATATGTAAGAATAATGTCATCGTTTTGAAAGAGTGTAATTTGTAGTAAACCATATATAAAGAGCATTAGGCCTCCCCTCAGTCATAGCTCACAATAAAGCAGATTACATTCACATTTGCACTAATTGTAACGCGGGCACAAATGCAGCCAATCTAGAGGTAATGGTCTGTACAAAACATTACACTAGTTACTGTTGGTTACTGTACTGTATGACTGGATGTGTGTGTGTGTGTGTGAAAGAGAGAGAGAGAGAGAGAGAGAGAGAGAGAGAGAGAGAGAGAGAGAGAGAGAGATAGACTGGTGTACAGATACAGACTGGTAAACAGACACATGTACAGACATATAGACAGGTAGATAGACAGATAGACAGGCATATAGGCAAACATAGAGACACAGGCTCACAGATACACACAGAAGTAGATCTATACACAAAATGATGGACAAACAGCCACGGGAGAAATGAGAGAGACATAACTCAGGTTTGCAGACTGACAAATACAAAGAAATACAATTATCTACACTAACTTCA
The DNA here is from genome assembly GCF_032717465.1 of Coenobita brevimanus. Lineage (NCBI taxonomy): Eukaryota > Metazoa > Arthropoda > Malacostraca > Decapoda > Coenobitidae > Coenobita > Coenobita brevimanus. Next base: position 33,082,451 of record NC_137007.1, on the reverse strand, counting down.
CAAATCGTCAGGGAACATCCACCCATCCATACATATACACACATACATACATGCATCAACTTCTACGCACATCCAAAGCAAACATGCATCAAAACACACACGTATCCACACAGGGAGGCATATCACAGCATCACATCCCTCATCTACCTCCCCAGCCCCTTGGCACATGCTCTCTCTCTCTCTCTCTCTCTCTGCATTTCCTTCCTACATGAACTAACTTCTACACTGACAAGGATCATAACACGCCAAGGATATCCAAAGAAAACATGCTTCAAAACACAAAGGGATGAATATAACGAGCATCATATCCCATACCAACCCTGCCACACAGTACCTGTTTCAAACCGCATTTGTTTCATATCCCATAGACGGAGACTGCCTATACCTGTCTGTCTGTCTGTCTGTCTGTCTCTCTCTCTCTCTCTGCGCAGCCTGGGAATTAATTAACCTAAACGGGGTGGAGAGTCAGAGCGGAATGTGCGCAGATAGATACACAAGCGCGCAGTTTACGGATATTTTCGGTATTTATGGAAATTTAGGACCATTTCCGGAGATATACGCGGGGACGGTAAACAAAGGCGGGATAGGAGGCCAGGGGTACCAACCATAATCAAAGCAGGGGTACCAGCAGAAGTTCAGGGCCTCTCTCTGTGCATTTAATCTATCTCTGTGTTTTAATCTCTTGTTTTATTGCTGTGTTATCGCTTTTATCTCTTCTATTGTGCCTTCAACTATCTATCTTTAACCTGGCTAACCATATTTGCCCATATCTATCATCCTGGAGTGGGGAAAAAGCGAAATGTATGGATGTTTTTCTGTTTTCATTTCACGTTCATTTTGTATTTCGTCCCTTGTTTTACCCACGTTTTATTGCTTTTATCTCATCTATTGTGCCTTCAACTATCTATCATTAACCTGGCTAACCATTTTTGCCACTATCTATCATCCTGGAGTGGCGGAAAATGAAAATGCATGGATGTTTTTCTGTTTTCATTTCGCGTTCATTTTGTATTCACTGTGACCTAAGAGATTTAATCTCTGTTTTATCGCTGTTTTATCAGTTTTATCTCTACTATTGTGCCCTCACCATCTATCATTAACCTGACTAACTATTTTTGTACCTCTTTTCTGGCAGTGGGAAAAAGGCAAAGTCTATGAGTATTTTTCACTGTTTTCATTTCGTTTTCAGGGCGACATGTATCTTCATTCACCCTTTTATCTCCATATACCGTAATCACTTTTTACTTTTCTGTTGTGCTCCAAACTTTCATTCATTTATACTAACATTCATTTCTGTCAGTGAGTAGGAAAAATGATTAATGTATGAGAATTTCTTCATTTCACATTCGTTTGGAATTCTGGGCGTTATGTGGAAGTTCCTATTCTATTTTTTCTCTCAATTTTCAATCTGCCTTTTACTTATGCATCATTAATTTGGCTATACATATCACCAGGTCATATAGCAACAATAAGGGATAACCGATGGAACACGAGGCTGACTGACAGGACACCAAGAGATTGCAAGCGTAGCAGAAATAATGTCAGACAGAAGGTGGAGAGAAGGGATGGAGAAGACTGAGGGCAAAAGCTGGCAGAGGTTTGCTCAGACAAGGAATTAATGGAGAAGGTTGGGGAGGTCTTTGTTCAACACTGGACCTGGAATGGCTGATGATGATGATGATGATGATGATGATGATGGAGGTCTTTGTTCAGCAGTGGACTTGCAATGGTTGATGATGATGATGAAGAGGAGCAGGAGTAGGAAGAGGAGGAGGATTCATCAGTATCCCTCACCTGGGAGTGGAAAAATGTATAAAAGATTTTTTTTCCGTTTTAATTTCGTACAGGTTGGCACCCCTGCACCAAACCCACCAAAACATGCCCCTACCCCGAAATCACTAAAGGGCTCTTCATAAATACACGAGAGAGAGAGAGAGAGAGAGAGAGAGAGAGAGAGAGAGAGAGAGAGAGAGAGGTGGTGGAAATACAAAATACTAGTTGTAATAAAAGGAAGGTAATTAAAAAAGAGAATATTGGTGAGACTGCCAGAAATAAAGAGAAAGTAGTGTGTGTGTGTGTGTGTGTGTGTGTGTGTGTGTGTGTGTGTGAGAGAGAGAGAGAGAGAGAGAGAGAGAGAGAGAGAGAGAGAGAGAGAGAGAATCAGCCGAGCGGTTAATTTTGTAACCCGCTGCTAATCCAATATAAAAATTCATTATACGCAGAAAGAGGGAATTGATATCGTTTCCATCTTTCCAATTAACCAAACGGTGCCCCGGGGATCGATTCCGCTTTCCACTCTTCCAATTAGCCAGTTTATTATCCATTCTCCCATTACATTTATTTTATTATAACTACCGCTTGTGATTTTTTGGTCTCTCTCGATCTCTCCCACATTCATATTTTTTTTTACAATTTTCTTCTTTTTGTTAGAACTGATGCTTCCTGTCTTTCGTTTCTTTCTGTCTGCCTGTCTGTCTGTCTGTCTCTCTCTCTCTAATTACTCCTCTCCTTTCTCTTTTTTGTCTCTTTCCACTATTCATTTTTTTTTCAGTTTTCCCTTTCATCAAAACTAATGCTCTCTCTCTCTCTCTCTCTCTCTCTCTCTCTCTCTCTCTCTATCTATCTATCTATCTATCTATCTCTCTCTCTCTCTCTCTCTCTCTCTCTCTCTCTCAGACATGCTCTATTTTCGGGCAGGAAGCCGAATAAGTCAGGGATCCGTAATCACCATTTTCATCCGAGGTCCGAACAAGCTACTGATCCAGTCTCGCTTTTTTTTTTTTTTTTTTTCTCAGAGCTTCGTGATGAGGGTGCTGGGCGGGGGGGGGGGAGAGGAGGAGGAGGAGGAGGAGGAGGAGGAGGAGGAGAGAGAGAGAGAGAGAGAATGGCAAGGGTGAGTGAAAGGATGAAGGTGAAACAGAGTGACAATGAGGAGTATGAGGAAGGGTGAGGGCGAGGGAGAGCGTTTGGGGTAGGAATAACAGTAAAAGGATGAGGGGGAGAGTGAGGATGAGGCTGGGAGGAAGGGTGAGGTTGAGTATGGATGAGGGTATGAGTAAGGATGAGGGTGAGGGCGAAGATGACAGGGAGGGTGAGCAGGTGATGGTGAGGGCGAAAGGAGAAGATAGCGAGAAATGTAATGGGTGAAGGGGGAAAGGGAGCGAAGGTTGGGGTGGATGGGGCAGGGGAAGAGCGCGACAGGAGGGGGGGGTGAGGTTAAGAAGGGGGTAAGGAGGGAGGGAGCGAGAGGAGTTAAGGATAGGGGAGATTGGGGAGGGGGAGTGGGGGGGAGCGACTGGGATTATAGGTGGGGGAGGAGTAGGAAGGAAGAGGGTAGGGACCGACAACGGAGAGTGAGGGAGAAGGAGGAGCAGGGACAGGGAGGGAGCGATGACGGGGTGGGGGTGTGGGTGTAAGGGAGATGAGGAGGGAGGGGGATGGAGGAGGGGGGACGGGGGGTGGGGAGAGAAAAGCCTGACGGAGGTGAGCCAATTACAAATTTTACCCCAACTTCGTAATTGAATCATCGAATACTTAGAGGACCACTTCGGATTCGACCCCGGATCACTGTTTTCTTTCTCTTTACCTTTTCTCTCGTCTCCTTTTCGGGGTTCGTATCAAATCGGCTCCGGATAAACGGCGTCGGGGGCGTTATTCCGGAATCCGATGAAGGTCAGGATATCGGGGGAGGGGAATCCGAATTCGAGGGACAATGAAAAAAAAAATATCATTCATCCCAGGAGCCTAGTTGGAGCGTAATGGGAATACTCTTTTCAGTCTAAAATTACCATCTCTCTGGATATACTCTGTTCACTGTAACTTGGCCTAAAATTACCATCTCTCTCTGCCTTGAATACTGGGCGGTAACAATACATTAACACTAGAATATAACACTATAAGCTTTTTACTCTGCCTAAACCTGCTATCTGTCTATTATCAATGCTGAGTTGTAGCATAAAATTAGCAATATCTCTGGATGCTAATCACGAAGATGTGCTATGAAAAAGATGCAGTGCCAGAGAATTTTCTTGTTCCACCATTGAGTAACGAGAAACGATTTGCATAAGGACGAAAATCTGGGCCAAATTAAGGTGAAAGAACTATTGTCAAGAAGAAATGTAACATAATGGGTGAACTCATCATTTTTTTTCCTTATTCTACGACTGAGCTACGTGAAAATGCCTACAAAAAGACGAAAATCCCTGCCAAGTTAGGGTGAACGAACTATCGTGGCACTGTAGATGGAACACATAACTTGAGTGATTAGAACAAGGAAGAATTATGGAAAATATGGAAAGCTTGAGCCATGTATGGTGTGGATGGTGAATTACTGAATATTGAACAAAAGTTTTTTAAAGATATTCCTGAAATATATGTAGAAGCAAGTGAATGTTTCAATGGGCAATTATCAGTGTTCATTTAAGCTAAGGGTGTGTAAAGTCATTCTGTGTGTGTGTGTGTGTGTGTGTTCTTAGCCGGTAGAAGCCACAGGCGCTTCCTCTCGCCCATTTACTGCAGCCCCTCTCTCTCTCTCTCTCTCTCTCTCTCTCTCTCTCTCTCTCTTTTATATATACTGTGTGTGTGTGTATATATATATATATATATATATATATATATATATATATATATATCAAACAGCTAGACTAGGTAAACTGAAAACGAGATTTTGTGCCCGAATTAAAACACAAACACTGGAAAATAAATTATATATATATATATATATATATATATATATATATATATATCAGGACGAGCGTTAAAAATCGACAACTATAACTTTGCAACCTTTTGGTTAAATTTTCTACCTGTTCGGGATGAAGTAAAAAAAAAAAAAAAAGTTCTGAAACCGTGACAGTTCCGTAACCTGGCCTTTTCTCACCCCAAGTTAAAGGCAAACTTTTATTCTTACTTGATCAGGGTAGGGGCTGGGGTGGGGGGAGGAGAAGGAGGAGGAGGAGGAGAGTGGGGGTAGGGATGAAAGTAGGTGAGAGGCATAAGAGAAAAAGTGGGTCTGAGAGAGAGAGAGAGAGAGAGAGAGAGAGAGAGAGAGAGAGAGAGAGAGAGTCGACAAAAGTTTACGTGGTGAGAGAGTGAGGATAATGATGACAATGAAAGTGAAGATAAGAGTGGCAATAAGGAAAGGGTGGGCTAACAAGAAGCGTGAAAGGTGTATATGCAAGACTAGGACCGGGGGGAGGGTAACAGTGTAAGGGGTTGGGGAGGTAATGGGGAGGAAAATGAGAAGCAAGAAAAAAGGACTGAGGGAAAATATTGTATACACAGGAAAACAGACGACTGTACAATTTTCTATATACCAACTGACTTTCTAACAAGACACTGAAAACAGGAAAAAGTGTGTTTAAGAAAAAGAATGGGAATCTCTCTCTCTCTCTCTCTCTCTCTCTCTCTCACACACACACACACACACACACACACACACACACACACACAGCACCCAAATGACTCCAATCTAGACCCTCTTGTGATGAAAACTTTATTCCAAAATGCCAAACTACCGTACCATCCAATCTATTGCACCTTTCGCCCGTGAGAATGAAGATGCTGAATTGTTTATTGGTGGCCCGAGAACACACCTGTCTGAGATGAATGCAGGTATTTTCGTATTTATAAGTTGGTTCGTATATATCACCCCTCTCTTACTCCGCTGGACGATTTGTGTGTGTGTGTGTGTGTGTGTGTGTGTGTGTGTGTGTGTGTGTGTGTGTGTGTGTGTGTGTGTGTGTGCGTCACATACAGTATACATACACATCACACAGATCAATTAAAAGAACTGGAAAGAGCAAGAGAATAAATTTTAGAAAAGGAGAGGATTAAAAAGTAAAAGAGACGGAAAATTAGGAAGAAAAGAGTATTGGCAGCCTAACAAACACTAGGAGAGAAAAAAAAATAGGATAATATGTGTGAGATATAAATAATGAAACAGAGGTCTACGGGACAGGAGAACACAGAAACACGAGGAGAAAAAACAAATGGCAGAGAGAAGGAACAGATATAAACATTAAAAAAAGGAGATATATATAAAAAGACTGGTGGCCGAGTCCGTAGAGAGGTGGCCTGCAGTTCCGACAGACCCAGGTTCGAATTCCGGCTGTACCAGAGAACAGCTTACGGATTTAAATTTCGTTATGGCAGACTTTACTGATCCATCGTAAGACCTGCCTACATGTACGAGTAAACGCAACCCCGCATATACCAATACACCAGCCCTGTATAAGACAGCTCTAGCATCCAGTCAATATGGATGGTGGGTGTTGGCGCCGAAGAGGTGGCTTGTGGACATGAAGTACGGTACGTAGGAGGACTGCTAAGCCTCAGGGAACAGACTATGAAGCCTATGGCCAAAGTCGGGTAAATAAAAAATAAGAAATAATAAGGAGAAAAAAAAAAAACGATATGAGTGACGAGATATGGAGAGAACATAATGTAAACTGTGAAAAAAAAAAGTAAAAAAATAATAAAAAGAGTACCGATCGAAAATTACCTAAATAATTGAGGTAAGAGAGTAAGACAGAAAACGAGACGAGAAGAAGAACCAAAGGATGCTGGAAAAAAAAAAGTGAAGGGAAAAAAATATAAGACTGAAATTTGAGCAAAATGGAATAAGGAGTAAGACAAAAATTGTGTGTGTGTGTGTGTGTGTGTGTGTGTGTGTGTGTGTGTGTGTGTGTGTGTGAGAGAGAGAGAGAGAAAGTAGGAAAGACGGTGAAGGAAATAAATTTTGTCAGTGAGAGAGAGAAAGAGAGAGGGATAGAAAGAGGGAGGGTGGGAGCAAGGGTGAGAAAAGAGGGCCTGCCAAGGAGTTAGCATGGTTGAGTGAGTGTGAGATTAAGGAGAGAGAGAGAGAGAGAGAGAGAGAGAGAATCAACTGTGAAAATTAGCTGAAAATAAATCATGAAACGCAGTGCACCAAAGAAAAACAAGACAACATATATAGGTGAGAAAGTGTGCGAGAGAGCAGGCGTTGTCATGGTAAGAAGGACGCCACCAAAGCTACCAAAACATAAACAAACAGCAGCCATGTTGCTTTTGAAAACAGCTGATCCCTGGAGTGAGGCTGAAGGTCTGATTGGGAGAGAGAGAGAGAGAGAGAGAGAGAGAGAGAGAGAGAGAGAGAGAGAGAGAGAGAGAGAGGTGGGGAAGAACAAAGTGTGTCAAAGTACGACGAGGGGCCAATAGAGAGTGAGAGAGAGAAAGAGAGTGAGTGAGAGGGATAAGAGTGAGAAGGGGAGAGAAAAAAAAAATAGGGTCAAGAAGATCAGATAACACAAGCGTTGAAAAAAACATGGTGACAAAGCCATAGGGATAAAAGAGAGAGAGAGAGAGAGAGAGTGAATTTTGCTTTCAGTGACCGTAATCGCCAATGTCTACCTGAAGTTTACCTGGGATGATATTAAAGCCATACAGTTATCCCAAGTTAATCTACCTGGAAAAATACCTGTACCTGTTGATTACGTAGGCTTGTTTACTCTGTTCTGGTTCTTGTTATTCTTCTTCATATTAAAAAAAAAGAAAGAAAACAAACATACGATTCAATTTCCATACATTTTCCTCCGTTCTCGTCTCCCTATCATCACCACTTTCTCCCTCTCTTATTTTTTCTCTCTCCCTCTCTTTACCCTCTCTCTCCCTCTCTTTCTTTTCTCCCTCCCCCATCATCACATCTCCCACCCACCTATTATTTTCCATCCTTCACTTTTTTCTTCTTTCATAACTTTCCTTACCCTGTCTTTTTCTCTCATTTGCTCCTCCCTGGCTCAAAATGCATTCTCTCTCTCTCTCTCTCTCTCTCTCTCTCTCTCTCTCTCTCTCCATAATATTGCTACATTTAATTTTCCTCAGCTATATTTTTGCTCTCTCTCTCTCTCTCTCTCTCTCTCTCTCTCTCTCTCTCTCTCGAGTAATTACAGGGTTGAAATATCTTGAACTTTATTTTGAGAAGGGCACTCCACCTCGACCTGTTTCCCCCCCCCCCTCTCTCTCTCTCTCTTCCAGCTTATCATCTCTCTCTCTCTCTCTCTCTCTCTCTCTGTTCTTTTCTTCGCTTTTGCTCTCTTCCCCTCCTTTTCTCTCTCTCAACCTTTCCTCCATCCTCCTCCTTTTCTCCCTTTTCTCCTCCCCTCCTCTCCTGTCTTCCCTTCCTCCCCTTCCTCTCTCTTTCTCCCTTTGTCACGAAGTTTGGTGTGTGTGTGTGTGTGTGTGTGTGTGTGTGTGTGTGTGTGAGAGAGAGAGAGAGAGAGAGAGAGAGAGAGAGAGAGAGAGAGAGGAGGTTGGCAGTCTTCCTCCTGCCTCCTTAATTAATTCTCCTCTTGCTTATTATTATTATTATTATTATTATTATCATCTACGTATTTATTTTTGCTCTCTTATTTTTATTGATTTATCTTTTCTACTATTTATGTTGTTTTCTTTATTTCCGTATTTTCTGTGTCCTGTTGTTATTTTGTTTATATATATGGTTTTTTTCCCTGTTGATCCTACCTCCTTCCGTCCTCAGGCATGAAAAGAGGTCTGAATGATGATGATGATGATGGCAAGGAAGAAGACGGTGACGCTGATGATGATGGTGACGTTCATGATGATGATGATGATAACTGGTGGCGGTTCTGTCTTCTTTCTCACTGTTTTTATTTACATTTATCATCCATTCTTTATATATTTACGTCTCTTATTCCTTTATTTGTTTTATTTATGATATTCCTGCATTGTTTACTGAGCTGCTAGTTATCCTTATTTTTTGCATTACTTCGTCTCTTTCACTATCCTCCTTCATTTTCTGTTCTTCTCTCCTCTTCTCCCTCTACCCCTTCTTTCTCTCCTCTCTTCTCTTCTCCTCGCTTTCCCTCTTTCCTTTTCCCCTGTTCTTCCTTCTCCCTTTCCTAACCTCCTCTCCTCTTTACTTTCCTCTCCTCCCTTCCTTCCTTCACTCTTCTCTTCTCCCTCTTCCCTACCCCTCTCTTCTTCCTCTTTTCTCCTCTCCCACCATCTCTCCTCTCCTCTTCTCACCTCTCCCCTTCTTCTTGACCTCTCTTCTCTCCTCCCCTCTTAGCTCCATTTCTTCTCCTCTCCTCACTTCTCTATTCTTCTCTCCTCTCCCTTCGTACCTGACCTTTCTCCTCTCTTAGTTTCATTTCTTCTCTCGTTCTCTTCTCTTCTCTTTTCCCCTCTCCTCAACTCTTCTCTCCCCTCTTACTCCTCTGTCTTTTTTCATTCACTCTTTTCTTTAGTGTCTCTCCTCGCTTCTTTCCTCCAAAACCCTCCCTCCTTCCTCCCCCTCCCTTCTCCTTCCACCTTCTCCCCTTCCTCCTCCCTCTCACCACCTCACCTTCAAACTCCTCCGTCTTCCTCCTCCTTCCATCTTTCTTCATCAGTCTCCCACTCCTCCCGCCTTCCCTCCCTCTCATCATATCTCCTTCAATCTTTCTCCATCTCCATCCCCTCTCACCCTCCCGCCCTCCTTCCTTTCTCTCTCTCTCTCTCTCTCTCTCTCTCTCATCTTAAAAATTTCAACAACCCAAACTACCTTAACATTCCCTTACATATTTTTACCCCCTCCTCCGCTCTCGGGGTCCAGCAGCCTGCCCACATATTAATACTAGGCGCCACATACCCTCACATGCCACCACTTGGGCGCTAATACCCACCGTCTATTAGCTGATACACTGAGAGCAAAGCAAACGAAACAATTTTTTTTTAAAGCCTGTGAGGGGGATTGGATGATGGATGGATGGATGGATGGATGGAGGTTGGAATTTGTCACCTCCTTTTCATGCCTTTCTTACCTTCCTCTCTACTCCTTCCCCCTTCCCTCACCTTCTCTTTCCTCCCCCCCCCCCAATTCTCCTCTCCCCTTCTCCCTCATCCTCTCTCCACCTCCTTCCTCCCCCTCGTCTCCCCTCTTCACTCCGTCTCCTCCCTCTCCACCTCTTTTCTCTACAACACTATCTACCACTTCTCTTTGTTGTCACCTCCCCCCTCCTCCTCCCCACTCCAGTCTACTATACGCTCTCTCTCTCTCTCTCTCTCTCTCTCTCTCTCTCTCCCTCTCTCTCTCATTTGTTCCTCCTCGATATTCCATCAATGTTCTGCCTTTTCTCATTCAACCCCCTCCCTATTTTCCGAATGTCAAATTTTGAATCTCTCTCTCTCTCTCTCTATCTCTCTCTCTCTCAGACACGGCTGAAGGACACTCAAGCTACTTATTGGCGGAGGCTTCAGAGCGGTGTGTGTCGACCGTGACGTCACCAACCCACTTAGATAAATAGCCGGAGCCAAGCAAAGGATCCCCAGTTGCGATATGGCTCTTTGAAGAGGAGGTGTGTCGATCATGCCTCTCATGGGTAATTGATATCTTTCGCTGTGGGTGGGTCGGGTGGGAGGGGGATGGTGGTCCACTCGAATGCACAACTGTCCTTATCTGAGAGGTTCCGGGTTCGATTCCTGGGCGCACAACTAGGCTATCGGTCGGATCTCATTTACCTATAGCCTCTTTGCACCTAAGGACTAAAAAAAAAGGGACCTGGATTTACAACGTGATGGTTTTGTGTAGCGGTCTGAGGGGATAAATTGTTTGTTGCTTTCCTCGTCAGTGACGCAAAGGGATTCAGAACCGACGTGGCTCTTACAGGGGAGGTAGTTCGATCGCGTCTATTGTGTCTACTGTTGTCTTTCACTGGCTGCTGTTGTCTTTCACTGGCTGTTGTTGTCTTTCACTGGCTATTGTTGTCTTTCACTGGTTGTCTTTCACCGGCTATTGCTGTCTTTCAATGGCTGTTGTTGTCTTTTACTGGGTATTGCTGTCTTTCACTGACTGTTGTTGTCTTTCACTGGCTACTGCTGTCTTTCATTGGCTATTGTTGTCTTTCACTATGTAACTGCCTATCACTATTGTTGTCTTTCACTAGCTATTGTTATCTTTCACTATCTGTTACTGTCTTTCACTATCGTTGTCTTTCACTGGCCACTGTTGTCTTTCACTCCTGTCTTTCATTCGTGAGTACAGGTGGGGTAATCAGACCAACCCTTTCTCCACCTGTCTTACGATTGCCAAACTATTTTATTTGTTTTTATCTTTGTTTTCATCTACTGACCAAACTTTTCTTTGGCTGCAAACTTATTTATTACACCCGTGTTCGCTAGTGTGGGTATTACGATGTGTGTGTGTGTGTGTGTGTGTGTGTGTGTGTGTGTGTGTGTGTGTGTGTGTGTGTGTGTGTGTGTG
>NC_137007.1:33063712-33066212 GCF_032717465.1 Coenobita brevimanus | reverse complement strand
GATGTGAAGGGATACTGTTATTTGGTGGGATGGAAGTAATAGACAAATTTAGATAAGGGGACTGGCATGGTCGCAAGGAGGAGTGCTAGAGGACTGCATGCCTAATATCACTGTAGCCTTAAAACGTAGTAGTAGTAGTAGTAGTAGTAGCTAGCAGTAGTAGTAGATCATCAGCCCTCAGGCCTGTCTCTCTGGCGGGTATGGATTACGAAGCTACAGTGGTCGAGAGTCACATAGACCAGCGAGTCCAATAGTTTAATGTCTTTATTTACACTGTAATATCAATAAATATAAAATAAAATAATAATAGTAATAGTAGATGGTTGGTAACCAAAGCCGTTGGCGTGCTTGGGGCCAACGAATTGTGATATGAGGGTTAGTGTTAACCTTCACATTACAACTCCAAATGGTGAACCGTATTGGGAAGGTTGGTTTTGATCTTCAAAATATAATTCCCCAATGGATGGAGGTGTAGTGGATGTTAAAAATAAAAAAAAAAAGTAGTAGTAGTAGTAATAGTAGCAGGAGTAGTAGTAGTAGTAGTAGCAGTAGTAGTAGCAGTAGTAGTAATAGTAGTGATAGCAGTAGTAGCAGTACTAGCAGTAGCAGTAGCAGTAGCAGTAGTAGTAGCAGTAGTATAGCAGTAGCAGTAACAGTAGCAGTAGTAGTAGTAGTAGCAGTAGTAGTAGCAGTAGCAGTAGTAGCAGCAGTAGCAGTAGCAGTAGTAGTAGTAGCAGCAGTAGCAGTAGTAGTAGTAGCAGCAGTAGTAGTAGTAGTAGTAGTTGCAGTAGTAGTAGTAGTAGTAGTAGTAGTAGTAGTAGTAGTAGCAGTAGTAGTAGTAGTAGTAGTAGTAGTAGTAGTAGCAGTAGTAGCAGTAGTAGTAGTAGTAGTAGTAGTAGTAGTAGTAGTAATAATAATAATAATAATAATAATAATAATAATAATAATAATAATAATAATAACAACAATAATAATAATAAAAATGTATGGTGAAATGAGCACTTATATGAACAATGAAGTGCTATCTGAAGTACTTATTTCCAGCAAACACTAGATAATTTTGCTCAGCTGGGACTAAAACGTATCTCAATTAATCTTTTTCAGTAATTTTCGCTGGTCAAAATATTCCAACTCTAATCAGAACCAAGAAATTTCTTTCCGAGTGGGGAGACAAATATTCTATGGGTTAAGAGACAAGAGGGAGACCAAGAGGGAGACAGGGAGATATTTTAATCCAATAATTTACTCCTGGATATGAGCTGACAAGTTTTTAGAAGAGAAAAATTGTTGTAGCATTTGTGTGTGTGTGTGTGTGTGTGTGTGTGTGTGTGTGTGTGTGTGTGTGTGTGTGTGTGTGTGTGAATTTTTATTGTTTTTCTCAGCAGGAATAACTTTTGCATTTTTTTTTTTAACTTTCGATCCCTTTTTAATATTTTTGCATATAAAAAGGGCAGTCGTGTGAGTTATGTGGGTAGGGAATCAGATGTGACGGAAACTAGGCAGACAGGTTTTCAGACAAGGTGATTTGGGAGCCTCTCTCTCTCTCTCTCTCTCTCACGTGTGTGTGTGTGTGTGTGTGTGTGTGTGTGTGTGTGTGTGTGTGTGTGTGTGTGTGTGTGTGTGCCCTAGGGGTGGGAGGGGGATGAGAGTGCAAGAGAGTTATGTGTGTGTGTGGGAGGGGTGAATCTCTCTCTCTCTCTCTCTCTCTCCACAATTCTATCCATACCCCTCATTCTATTTGTTACTTTCTCTCCCACGTATCTTTCACCACTTCACTACCATCGCGTCTATCTTTACTTTATTCCATCTGTCACTTTACTTTATCTACTTAGGGAACTTCAAAGAAATAAAGCACTTAAGCCTACATCTCCCATCTATACTCTGTTCACTTTAACTGGGTGCAAAATTATCATCCATCATTAATATTGTGATGCAGGAAGAGGTGAACACTAGAATAAGGTGCTAGTCACGAAGAAGTGCTATGGAATGGACGTAGAGCCTCAGTACTGCTTCATTCTGCCACTGACCTACGGGAAATAGGCTAAAAAAAAAAAAAAAAGCGAAAATCTCTGGAAAGTAAAAATGATCGAACTATGGCGGTCGGAAAAAAAAAAAATCTTACAGTAAAAAAAAAAAAGTTGAGCAGGAAACTATAAAATAAAAAACTCTTTCCAAATTTTAAATCCATATACACAAGGTCAAATGCACTACGACTAACTGAGAGAGAGAGAGAGAGAGAGGGAGGGAGAGGGAGAGAGAGAGAGAGAGAGAGAGAGAGAGAGAGGGAGGGAGAGAGAGAGAGAGAGAGAGAGAGAGAGAGAGAGAGAGAGGGAGGGAGAGAGAGAGAGAGAGAGAGAGAGAGAGAGTTATTTCCTTTTTTTTCTACATGATCCTTCCATCCAATTTCCTTTATTTCCATTATTTTATTAAGGTGAAAGTTCATTCGCTCAAAAACAACCATATTTATCAGCGTTAGTAAATTCTGAAGTCAAGAAACATT
>NC_137007.1:33038712-33061212 GCF_032717465.1 Coenobita brevimanus | reverse complement strand
CAAAAGGCAAAGGGCAAAGTCATATGTTCGGCTCTTAGATCAACTGATTAGGCGCGTGTTGATCTTTAAGTGCTTCTTTGAATGATGATGCCTTCCTTATGGTAGCATTATCATTATTATTATTATTATTATTATTATTATTATTATTATTATTATTATTCATAACAGAAGTAGAGGAAGTAGTAGAAGTTGCAGTAGCAGTAATGGCTGAAGGAGTAGTGGGTTTTTCTTATTTCTTCTTCTTCTTATCATTATTATTATTATTATTATTATTATTATATTATTACTATTATTTATTTATTTATTTATTTATTTTATATTGCATTACTACTATTTTTACAAAACCGGTGACAGTTGTAAACGCAAAGAATAATTACTCTTGCCTCCACAATCGCCGCAGCAGAAACACAATAACTTACTCACAGTCTCGGTTTTCTCCAAGTATTTCGGTATATCCACGATTAAACCAACTCCTTCAACAATAATCGGCTGTTGGCGGATCTGCTCAGCCTGTAACACGAAATGACCCAATACTGCTCAGAGTTAAAACGTTCTCCTTCACTACAGTATTTATGGAGAGAACAAGAGATTTATTGTGTGCAAAGAGGTGTTAATAAATTGTCATAAAAAGGATTAATTGTTAAAACTTAATCACAAGACAAGAAAATTTTTAAGGATTATCATATGGGGAGATTTTCTAAAGTATATTCAATATGAAGAGAATTTTTATGAATTTATCAGAGAATTTAATTTTTTATATGAAATATTTTCAAGAACTGTCTAAATGAAATAATTTTAAGAATTTATTATACGAAGCTACCACCACTCTCATCCCCTCACTGCAATATCTACCACAATCATCAAAACTACTACTACTACTATTACTGCTACTACTACTAGTACTACTACTACTTCTACCACGTCTACCACCACAAATGCCATAACTACCAGCACTGCAGCGAACAGGGAAGGCCAATTTTCAGAGGATGACTTCTTCAACTGTCTTTGTAAGGTGGGGAAAGGGGGAGGAAGAAGGGAGGGAGGAGAAAGGAAAGGAGAAAAAGAGGGAAAGAAAGAGTGGGAGGAGGTAAAGAGTGAGGGGGAGCAAAGGAAAGATAGGAAGGAAAGGAGTGAAAGGGAGGAGGAAAAGTAAGTGACTAAGAGGAAGGGAATAGGGGAGTGAGGAGGAAAAGTGACTAAGAGGAAGGGAATAGGGGAGTGAGGAGGAAAAGTGACTAAGAGGAAGGGAATAGGGGAGTGAGGAGGAAAAGTGACTAAGGGGAAGGGAATAGGGGAGTGAGGAGGAAAAGTAAGTGACTAAGAGGAAGGGAATAGGTGAGTGAGGAGGAAAAGATGAGAGAGAAAGGAAATGAGATACGAAGAAACATGGAGAGGGAAGGAAGGAGAAAAGAGGAGAGAAAGGAGGAGAGAAAGGAGGCATGGAGGAGAAAGAGGAGGAAAATATGAAGAGGGGAAGTAAACAGGAGAGGGAAGAGGATAAGAGGAGGGAAAAAAATAGATAAAAAAAGAAGGAAAGAATGGAGGAAAAGGAAAGAACAGGAGGAGGGGAAAGTGGGGAGGTAGGAAAGACGGGGATTAGGACGGGAGGGGAGGTGGAAGATGGGAAAAAATAGGAAGAGACGTGAAAGGTGAGAGAGAGAGAGAGAGAGAGAGAGAGAGAGAGAGAGAGAGAGAGAGAGAGAGAGAGAGAGAGAGAGAGAGAGAGAGAGAGAGAGAGAGAGAGAGAGAGAGAGAGAGAGAGAGAGAGAGAGAGAGAGAGAGAGAATGGTAAGCTCACATCCTAGTGTTCACATGCGCTCGCACATGTGGATGTATCTACTGTATGTATGTATGCATGTGTGTATGTGTATTATGTATGTATGTATGTATGTGTATGTAAAATACTGTATCTAATCGTCTCTGTTTATATGTAAATTAATTTCTATGTAGCCTTGAATGTGCGGATTTTTCCTTAGGCTTGTGAGTGGGCTATGTATGAATATTTTGCATGTATGTTAAACCAGCTCCTCATTACACCCAAAATTCTCTCTCTCTCTCTCTCTCTCTCTCTCTCTCTCTCTCTCTCTCACAACCATTTCTTCACCTTTCCCCTCCCCCTCCGTCTTTCAACCACGTCCCACCTTCCTCTCTCTCTCTCTCTCTCTCTCTCTCTCTCTCTCTCTCTCTCTCTCTTAAAACATAACTCACCCCAAACCCTCGGACAATAACTCAGCCATCACTCAGCCAATCGCACCCCACCTCATCCCCAACTAATACAACATAATAATTCACCCCTTCCCCATTACATTTAATAACTCGCAATGTCCAGGTTAATGACGGCAGGTGAATAATTACCGTGTATTGTCCTTGCTTCTGCCCCGAATAATCCGATTTGGCGATAATTTTAGGTATACTGCATGGAGTTACAGAGTGATGTAATTTGGTGAATGACTGTGTGGACGTGTGGGTGGTGGATTATGGCTGCATTTAAATGTTGCTGTGCTGGGACTGGTTATTATTAATGGATGTTATTTGTTGTTCCTATTATTATTATTATTATTATTATTATTATTATTATTATTATTATTATTATTATTATTATTATTATTATTATTATTATTACTACTACTACTAGTACTACTACTACTTCTATTGTTGTTGTTGTTGTCCTTGTTGTTCCTGTCATCATCATAATTATTTTATTACTATCAACATTAAACTATGAAAGGTCCTGTCCCCCCTTTTTCTCTCTCTCTCTCTCTCTCTCTCTCTCTCACACACACACACACACACACACACACACACACACACACACACACACACACACACGTGCCTCAAACTGCTAATGGTGGGAGCATCTAATCATCTACTTCCTGTTACCTCATCTCCATTACAGATGTTCTCTCTGTCTCTGTCTGTCTGTCTCTGTCTAAGTTGTTTGTTAAGGTTTTTTGTGCATATGTAAAAGTGGTAGCTACGGTATGTGTGTGTAACAGATACTATAATTATAATATGCATATACTGTATATCATGTACAGGCATATATTAGATATTATATATGAATAAGAATACACAAACACACATACAACAGCATATACACAAATAAATACAAATATATATATATATATATATATATATATATATATATATATATATATATATATATATATATATATATGACAGAGAGAGAGAGAGAGAGAGAGAGAGAGAGAGAGAGAGAGAGAGAGAGAGAGAGAGAGAGGGAAGAGGAGACTGATGGAGATGAGGTAACAGGAAGCAGGTGAACAGGTGTCCATTAGGTGGGCAGGGCAGGTGTGCAAGTGAGAAAGGTGTGTGTGTGTGTGTGTGTGTGTGTGTGAGAGAGAGAGAGAGAGAGAGAGAGAGAGAGAGAGAGAGAGAGAGAGAGAGAGAGAGAGAGAGAGAGAGAGGCGGCCTTATGTGTAACTCAAGCGTGTAAATTAAATATACGAGACGTCAGTACGATACATATGCAAAGTAGACATAAACAGTAGGTAGATACATATATATATGTCTAGGTGACGGAGGCAGGTGTGTGGGCCAGGTGTACACTGTCTCTAATTACCTGTAAGAGTCGGCAGGTGTGAGGTAAAAGCATCTATTCACCCGTAATATCATTAAGGACATGCAAAGGTGAGAACAGTATTTTTTTCGACTACAATATTTTTTCATTTTTTCGTCCCATACTTTTTTCGTTCCTTTGGCTTGTTTTTATAGGTGATATTCATTTTTTTATCTATATATCTTTTATTTTTTCATTTTCCTTTGATTTTTATTTTGTACAGTATATTTATTAGAATTATTTATGGTAAGGTGGAGAGGGGAAGTTGTGGAAGGGGGTGGGGAAGAAGGAGCGAGGAGGGAGGAAGGGGTAAGAGGAGGGGAAGGGATAGGAGGGATGGAGGAAGGCCTTGAGAGAAGAAAGAGCGGAGGAGAAGGAGGCGAAACATGAAGAAGGAAGGAGGGAAGGAAGGAAAGAAGGAGGGGGAGGGGAGGGAAGGAGGAACACTTTGAGAGAAGAAAAAGCGGAGAAAGGAACGACACATGAAGGAGGAAGGAAGGAAGGAAGGAGTGAAGGAAGGCAGGAAGGAAGGAAAGACGAGGGAGGGAGAAGAAAGCAGAGGTTGGAAGACAAAGAGGAGAGGAGAAAGAGCGAGATACGAAGGAAGGAGGGAGAGAGGAAGACGGAGGGAGAATAGAAGAGAGAGGTGTAAGGAGATGAGGAGGGGCAAGAGAAGGAAAGGGGGAAGAAAAGTATGGAGGAGGAGGAGGAGGAGGAGGAGGAGGAGGAGGAGGAATGAGGCATCGATTTCGGCCAAAGTTACGGCGAGGGAGATTTAAGCACCAAATTTCATCTAAACCCGATCGTAAGTTGCCCAGATATATCATGTACACACACACACACACACACACACACACACACACACACACACACACACACACACACACACACACAGAAAGACAGACATATCAACCGGGGTGAATGCACGGACATCATCAACAACAACATCAACAACAACAATAATAATAATAATAATAATAATAATAATAATAACGTTGCAACCCAAGACTCAGGTAGACATGAACCCGTAGCTTGCAGGAGACCGGCAACTTCAACCGGTCGCTCGCTCAGACACACACACACACACACACACACACACACACACACACACACACACACACACACACACACACACACACACACACACACACACACACACACGAGAATTTAATCACACACAACTCAATTCATTCCTTTCGTTCACCTTTTACAGTCGTTTCAGAAAGAAGCAACAACAGAACCCACAATAACTAAATATATTCTTTTCTCTTTAACTACGAGTAAAATTGCCATCTCACTTTCAATACTATGCCATAACAAAAGATTAACACTGGAATACAACGCTAATCACGAAGATGTTATGTGGAAAGGATGTTACAGCCATAGTAGCATCTTTTTCTGTTACTGAGCTACGGGAAATCAGCTGCAAAAAGACAAAAATATTCACCTTGTCAAAATAAATGAATTACAAATAAGAAAAATGCATATATGGAAGGAAGATGATGACAGGGCTTAATAATTACTGAAATGCAATACACCACCACCACCACCACCACCACGAACAACAACAACAACACCAACAACAACACTACGTCAACAACATTTAATCACAACACAAATGCACGGCCAGCGCTTCGAAAGTTTGGTAACCATGGCAACGCAAATTACTACCATCAACAAACTTGCGTCCATTTCAGATTGGGATTATTCGAAAGGTGCATATATGGGCGATTATTTCCCTTCTACCCATGTGGATTATCGACCAATTTACCTTTCCTATCTAAATATGTGGTCTGGAGGGGTTACGTGAGGTAGGAAGCGATTGATTTATTTTCGTGTCTGCTGATTGCAACTGCTGACTGAACATACTTGACTGACAACACTCCTATCATTTTAACTTGGCCTAAAATCGCCCTCTATCCATCTAGAACGCTAAGTTGTGACGAAAGATGAACACTACTTATGGTACTAGTCATGAAGAAGTGCGACGGGAAGGATGCGGTGCCGTAGTATTATCAATTTCAGAGCAATGTGAAATAAGCTGAAAAAGGACGATAATCTGTGCCAAACTAAGGTGAAGGAAATACAACATACGTATATAATGTTGTGTATATTTTGGTACTGACTGACTGGCTTTCTAATCTACTGACTGAGTGATCCAATGTGTTAACTGAGTGACTTGAACTACAATATTTACCTGCTGACTTACGTGCTAACTGAATCTCCTGACAGACTTACTGACTCACCTACTGACTTACCTACTAACTGGTTGACCTACTGACTCACCTACTAACTGACTCATCTACTGAGTGACCTAATGACTGACTGACCTACTGACTCACCTACTAAATGGTTGACCTACTGACTCACCTACTAAATGGTTGACCTACTGACTCGCCTACTAACTGGCTGACCAACTGACTCACCTACTAACTGGCTCACCTACTAACTGACTCATCCACTAACTGACTGACTAACCTACTAACTGACTGACCTACTAACTTACTGACCTACTGACTGACTGACCTACTGACTGACTGACCTACTGACTAACTGACCTACTGACCGACTGACCTACTGACCGACTGACCTACTGACTGACTGACCTACTGACCGACTGACATACTGACTAACTGACCTACTGACTGACTGACCTACTGACTGACTGACCTACTGACTGACTGACTGACCTACTAACTAAATGACCTACTGACTGACTGACCTACTGACTGACTGACCCACTGACTGACTGACCTACTAACTGACTGAAGGATTATAAACAAATGAACGCCCTCTCTCTCTCTCTCTCTCTAACACACACACACACACACACACACACACACACACACACACACCTATCAAGCAAAGTAGCCCCTCACTCGACTGAATCAGCAGGTCAGCAAGTCAGCAGTAACTCAAAAACTCGAGAGCTAAAGTTTGAGCAGAGTATCGGAAAGCAGGGCAAGGGAGGGGAGGAGGAGGAGGAGGAGGAGGGGAGAAGCGTAAAGGTGGAGGGTCGGGTGAATCAGAGGTGCTATGTGATAAAGTTGGCACGTGTGTGTGTGTGTGTGTGTGTGTGTGTGTGTGTGTGAAAGAGAGAGGAAAGGCAGAAGACAAAACATGGGAAGGGATGGGAGGAAAAAGAACGGGATAAGGAAACAGAAGGGGAGGACAACAGAAAAAAAGAATAGGAGGAGTTACACGATAAAGTGGAATTCAGTACTACTTTATAAATTCGTACACACACACACACACACACACACACACACACACACACATAACACGGTGATGGATGGCAAGGGATGGAATGCTTCAAAACTGCTGTGTGGATTTTTTTTTATTCACCTTGTCATTTTCGGGACAATTCTAGTACATTTATGCCTGGTCATTTGGATCGGACTCGGGACATTAGCTACTGGACCCTTAAGTCTCTCTCTCTCTCTCTCTCTCTCTCTCTCTCCGGAATTCTCTATGCCTGTCTGTCTGTGTATACCTTATCTGTTTTATCTATCACTATGTGTAAATCGATTTATCCTATCTTTATCAGTCTCTCTCTCTCTCTCTCTCTCTTTCTCTCTCTCTCTCTCTCTCTCTCTCTCTCTCACCTGATCTTTTGTAGAATAGCACGTGAACTTCTCTGAAATATTGTAAATTGTTGACTCTCTCTCTCTCAAACGTGTAAGGGTTCGTGTTCAACTATACACGAACGCTACGTGAATATTATAGTTAAGATAGGGATACACAGATAGATACAGACAAAGATAGACTGACTGATAGATAAGCAGGTGGATAAAATGGTAAACTGACAGACAGACAGATAAATACATGCTAATGGAGATAATAATACAAAATAGACAGACAGGCCTTTGGTTCCTTCTTCCTCACATAAAAAAAAGGTAGACAGTAATACCGGTAAGCAGCAACTGACACTGATAGACGGAGATAGACAGACAGATAGACAGATAAATTGATTGGAGAGAGACAGACAGCTATAGATACACTGGTACAGACAGAAACTGAAAGACAGACAGATAGATACAGATAAACAGATGGCTAGATAGATAGACAGATAGAAGGGTGATAGACAAATAGACGCAGAGACAAAGATTACTTAAAACCGATACAGACAGATTGAAAGACTAACAGATAAACAAGTTCACAGAAATTGACTCAGGTAGATAACTAAAAGCCCTACAGACAGCCTGATAGAAAGATAGGAAGACTGATATAAAAAACAGATAACCTGATAAAGACAAGCTGATAAAAAGATAGGTAAACTGATAAAAAAGATATACAGATAAAAAGATGGACTGATAAAGAGCTAGACAGATAAATAAATATCTCCCTGTTTTTGCTGGTGAGTAATTACCCTCTTAAGATTTTATGGCTAATGTCCGTAGAGTTTTATACGCCCCTCTTGCACTAGGCTGTCTAATAGGGCAGGGGAGATGGCTACGTGGGATTAATGAGAGAGAGAGAGAGAGAGAGAGAGAGAGAGAGAGAGAGAGAGAGAGAGAGTTCTTCACCTGTCTCTCTTCTAATTTTCTTCAGCTAGTTAATATTCCTAAACTGAGAAAAGCTTGGTATGTTTCGCTTCCCACAGATGGTTCTCTTTGATATCAGGTGACGGGTAGGAAAGGAAATGACTTAATAGTGAAGTAGATACCAATATAATAAGTGAAGTTTCCTCCCTCATTGCACTATCACTCATTAATGAATACCTGAAGTTAGGATACCATCCATCCACCCATCATCCAATCCTACACTGCCCCATGAGGAGCGTAGGGGCCCAGGGCTAGACAGTTGGTCCCGAAATTTAAGATGAGAGTGACCAGCCTCACTCAATCCTGAGTGGCACTACATGAGCAATTAACCCCAACCACCCCCTGGATATAAACCTTCACCAGCTCAATCCGACTGGAGCGCTGTAATTACCCACTAAACCACCAGGCGCCGAAATTTGGTTATATGGTTACCACCCAGCGTAGCAAATGGTTTCCTGGTGTACAAGGAATCATTTGGCTTGTCACTCAGTGTAGAGTCACCCACAGGCAGACTCTACATAGTAAATGGGCAGGTGAGGCGGTAGTGACGGAGGTGAGGCTTGGTAATTACCTGGCAGGGACGGGTTGGACAGCTGCAACGGCGGGGGGGAGGGGGTTGTTATTGTTGTTGCACCGGAAGTGGTCTGTCCTGCGCAACACGGCCATGGGAAGGTGACCGGAAACGGCATTGAAGGAGTTGCAGGACAGGAGAATGAGAGAAATAAACCGTAACATTATTTCTAATACAATTTGGAGCTTGTGGGAGCCGCGGTGGCTTTGTGGTTACCGCGTTCGTCTCTCGATCTGTGTATGCCTCAATTCGGAGGTAAGAAACTATAAAGAGGGTTCTTGTAGTATGTCCCTTCATATGTAGCACAAGGGTGGTCCGAAAATAGCACTCCACTAGAAATTCGCCTAGTGGCATTGTTGCAGGGATGGGTCAGTCTGCTGGTGTGGGCGTGGGAGTGGCAAAGGGAGCAAGAGATGAATGTATGGTGCAGGGGAGACACTGATAACACTGACTGAGCTGTCCCCGCAACACACACACACACACACACACACACACACACACACACACACACACACACACACACACACACACATCGCCCGGAGTGGCAGAGGAGCGCTATATATGGACCACCCTATTTTTTCGCACACTATTCACACTGATGACATACAAATTCCGATATACACAGAGGTAACTATTAAAACACGGCGACTTTCATTACACCGCTACTGCTAAATACACCCCAGCCTTATTCGTACACAGCTAGCATGAGGGAGGGGTAATTCTGCTTATCACTCTCCCTCCAAGGAAAAAGTCTGGATATGCAGTGGACCTGACAGGGACTTATGAGGAAAGAGATAAAACATGATATCAGATCCTGTACGTAATTCAATGTGACCTTGACCCCCCCCCACACACACACACACATTACAGACAGACCGATAAGCAGATAGACATAGACAGACAAACATTTAGAAACATAGACAGATCGACAATGATGGACACATACAGACAGATAATCAGACATATAATGTATACAAAATGTATCACAGGCCTCTTGACTTCCTACATAATTCTAGGGTGTAGGTGCTGAAGGACGGTGTTAAATATACACTTACACCTACTGCCGCAGCAATTGTTCCCGCCCCTAATAAGTATCTGGCATATTACACCATTACCACGTGCTGGGGGGGTGAGGGAGGGAGGGGGGGATGATGGAAGGGTGAAGAGGGAGGGGGGATTTATCTGCCAAGGTCTGTTTCCTCCTCCTCCTCTTCCCCTTCCCATGTACTAAGAACTTGGTATATCATTATCATCATCTTCCTATCTATCTCATCATCATCTTAGTCCTTTTATTTATCTATCATACCATTATCATCATCTTCCTATCTATATCATCATCACCATGGCCTTTTTTTTACCTATCATCATCACCATCATCATCATCATCATCATCACGGCAAGGAAAGGTCAGTGTTCAATCCATGTGTCTGTTTGTGAATAAGATAACGAACAATTTTTATCTGATATGGACCAAACTTGGAAGGGTTGAGGATCAGCCAAGAGTTGACCTACTGTCTTTCAAAACAAAGCATCCAAGGCCAGAGTCACATGGCAAGATCACCCTATACAGCTTTTATCCGATTTAGACCAAACTTTGTGGAACGGATGAGGTTAAGGCAAGGATGAAGGAATTCGATTTTGAGAGTAATCAGTCAAAGATCAGGGTCACAGGGAAAGATCAAAAGTAAAGATCATAGCCAAGATCAATTTAAACAGTTCTGGTCAGATGTGAACCAAACCCGCTGGAAGGATTAAGGGTAATGCAAGAAAAAAGTAACTGGAATTTGAGAGCAACTAGTCAAAGGTCAAGATCAATGGGCATAGTCAAATATCCTGACCTTACAGATGGCCAACTGGTGGATGCGGGTGTTGCAATTTCTGACCTTCTTGTTCTCCAGTTTTTTCTCATGCATACTGCAGTCCATAATTCATATGTCGACTATCATGCTGACCCTCTCATGGTCGGAATAATTCTAGTACTCTATCCCAGCTACCGCCAAACGATTTAATTCAGCTGAGTCATAGGTGCTAGAGAGTTATCCTTTCGTGCCAAGCGCTCTCGAGTAAAGGTGGTTGTCGATTGAGGTAACTAATTAAGGTAAAGGTATTGGTCGATTGAGGTAACTAATTAAGGTAAAGATATTGGTCGATTGAGGTAACTAGGCTAATTCAGGCAAAGGTATTGGTCGATTGAGGTAACTAATTCAGGTAAAGGTATTGGTCGATTGAGGTAACTAATTAAGGTAAAGGTATTGGTCGATTGAGGTAACTAATTAAGGTAAAGGTATTGGTCGACTGAGGTAACTAATTCAGGTACAGGTACTGGTCGATTGGGGTAACTAATTCAGGTAAAGTTACTGGTCGATTGAGGTAACTAATTCAGGTAAAGGTATTGGTCGACTGAGGTAACTAATTGAGCAGGAGGCCTCAAAGTCTTACCCTAATGAGCTGCGCGACTATGAGCAGCTAGGCGAAGGGTGGTACACTAATTACTTTCCCATCAATACCCCATGCACAGCAACCCTAGGGAGTAAAGGTTAATGGAGCACCGATTAATGCTCTTACAGTCAGAACAACTCTAGCATTATGTTCCCGAAAATCAGGTCATTTTTATTCACCCGAGAGCGAGTCACAAGAGCCTGAGCGCGTTATAAAAAAATTGGAGTTTTCTTTGTCACCCGAAAATATATTCTTCCGCGATCACCGCCTAAATGGCCCGGTCGTTGTGGACGGGATTACGAGGGGATGGAACTTGGATAAAACGCGTTAGGAAAGCAGCAAATGAGCCGAATCAGCACGACATCTGGTGGCGCCTAAGCGAGCTGGAGGGATGGGCGACATGAGGAAAAGATGGGAGTGAGTCAATTCGATCCTACTTCAACCAGAGCTATGCTTATCCTTTATTAGTTTTATTTATTTCTCCCATTTCTGGACTAGTAAATGAGCAGGGCCGAATCAGCAGGACATCTGGTGGGGAAATAAGCAAGCTGACGGGCGAGCGCGAAAGACGAATGCGTAACTCCCATCCACTGTCACCACAAACCTTCACCATACTCGTTCTTTGACCCCTTCATTTTCCATTTTCAGCTCCAGTAGGTGTAGCACAAATGTAAAACTTTAGGTAGATCGAAGGGTGGAGGGGTGGGAAGAGGAGGAATTGATTAGTAGCCGAAATGGTATGAGAGGCCGGGTACGTCCGTTGCGCAGTCCCCCTACTACTACCGACACCCCTCCAGGCCCTCCTCCTCCGAACCTCAGTATGTGTCCAGACGCAAGGGAGGGTGTACGCGTCCCGTCTCCCAGTGTCTTCCTCGGGGATCGCAACGCTCTCGGATATTTTTTCTATACCTCGGCAAACGAGGGAGATGATGAGGGCAGTTCCGCGCGGATGTTTACTAATTATCTTCTCAATGACCTAATGATGCTTTCCTGGGTAATTAAGTGCTAATTAAGAGTGAGGAATATCAAAAAGTTTTTCGCACTGATGTGATTGGGAAAATTTTTTCGTGAAAGTTGTAATACAAGAAAATCGTGAATTCTAAGATGCACTGAGGCAAAAAATTAGAGGATCCACGAAAACATGAAGAGAGATAAAACGAAAGCCAATGAGAAACCCAGATAAATATATATAAAAAAGGGGGGGAGAAGAAAAAAAATCATCCAAAGGTAACACAGGGCAATAGTGATTTTAAAAGGTATTTGGAGATCAACACCAGCATCCCTGTCTTGCTCTCTCACTTTCTCACACGATTAAAGAAAGGGAATCCCTATCTTTCTCTTTCACTTTCGCACACGATTATAGAAAGTGAATCCCAATCTTTTTCTCTCACTTTCGCACACAATTAAAGAAAGTGAGCCCTTACCTTTCTCACTCACTTTCTCACACAAGTTAAAGTGAATCCTCCATCTCTCTCTCTCTCTTCCTCTCCCACGATTAAAGAAGGCGATTTAGGAAAAGTGTGAATTCCCACCTCTCTCTCTCTCTCTCTCTCTCTCTCTCTCTCTCTCTCACTTTCTCACACGAAATAAAGATAGTGGAAGGATGGTGCCCAGGACGTGTATGGTTCTCCTGGCATTCTTCACCATCATCGTCACCATCGTCGCATCTCAGGAGTTATACAGTGAAGAGCAGGGAGGACGAGGAGGCCAAGGAGGAGGAGGAGGAGGAGGAGAAGAGGAAGAGGAGGAAGAGGAGAGCAGTGATCCCAATGACGAGTTTAAGAACAGTGAGTACATACATGATTTATTCGTTTTGTGTTTTTCTTGCCTCTTCCTAAGGTGGGTTGACAGGTCAGGTGATGAGGAGGAATAGGATTTTTTTTTTTTTTTTTTTTAACCCGCCAAGGAGGTTATGTTTTTTGCCGGCGTTGCTTTATTTGTCTGTCTGTCTATCAGCAACCTTACTCAAAAAGTTAAGAACGGATTTTGATGAAATTTTGTGGAAGGGTGGGCCAAGGACCAAGGAAAAAATGAGTAAATTTTTGGGGCGGATCAGGATCCGGAGTATCCCGCCAAACTCTCTTAAATTTCTCAATGAATTTCAATGAAATTTTGTGGAATGGTGGGCCATGAACCAAGAAAGATTTTTTTTTTTTTTTTAAATTAGAGGGCGGATCCGGATCCGGATCCTATATCCACGGATCCGGATCCAGATCCTTCTCAATGGCACTGGCACTGGCGGGGTATGCGCTCTGAGAGATTTATTGTTTATTCTGCTTTTGGATTTTCGACATCGTCTATATATGACATTATTCCTTATTCCTTTTGCCTCCCTTCTTTCTCTTCATTTTGTTATTCGTCTTTAATAATGCTTCCCTTTTATATATCTTCTCCATCTTCTTATCAATATTAGCAGTGCTTGTGAGTATCTTTTCTTTTGTATCAGTCCTTTTTAATATTCTTCCATTTCTTTCTATATCTTCTTCATATCAATATTAGTGGTGCTTCGCTGAGATTTTTTGCAAAATTATTAAATTCTTACCATTTTCATTCACTTCTCTTCCAATTAATAATAATAATAATAATAATAATAATATTATTATTATTATTATTATTACTACTACTCATTATTATTATTGTTATTGGTATTATTATTATTATTATTATTATTATTATTCCTTCACTATTATTATTTCACGAATTCAGTAATATCACGTTACTTTCACCACCCAATTATTACAGTCATCCATAAGACGCTAATTAAAACGGCCAAAAATTATCGTTATATTTACTTTTATCGCAAAATGATAATTCGGCGTTTCATTTACCAATTAGTGACCTGGTTAATTAAGTGCATTATTTTTTTTTTTTACTTACGGCAATTGCACTAACTGATTAACTTATTTCCTTTAGGCTGTTTTCCTTCTTTCCTTTCTCCCTTCCTTCCTTTCTTCTGTTCCTTCCATTATTGTAAATTCCTTCAGCATATTTTCTTTCCATCATTTCCTTCTTTCTTTCCTTCCTTCCTTCTTTCTTTATTCTTATTCCTTCAGCACATTTTCTTTCTTCCATTTTCTTTCCCCCTTCATTCATACCTTCTTTCTTTCTTCTCTTCCTTCCTTCTTTATTGTTAATTCCTTCAGCATATCTCCTTTCCACCAATTTCCTTCTTTCATTCCGTCCTTCTTCACAGTTCATTCCTATAGGACATTGTCTTCCCGCCTCTTTCCCTTCCTTAATGTTAATTCCTTTAGCATATTTTCTTCCTTCCTTCCTTTCTTCATTATTGTTAATTCCTTCAGCAAGTTGTATTTCTTTCCTCCTTCCTTCCTTCTTTCTTTCCTTCCATCCCTGTCCCTCCTTCCTTCTGTCCTTCCTTCCTTCCTTCCTTCTTTCTTTCCTTCCTTCCTACATTCCTTCCTTTATATTTTTTTTTAATTTTACCTTTTGTTTCACTGCCACCAGACGATTTATCAAAGTTCGGAATGACGTCCAGAAGTGAAGAGGTTAAAAAAGACGATTTCTCACTCCTCAGGTTTGAAAAGCCTAAGATGAATAAAAATCGTCTGGCAATATCAAGACTACAGTAATTAAAGAAAAAGAAGGCCAAATAAGGGAATTAATTCGTATCGCGTTGTAAATAAGAGAAGAGATTACGTTCTGTTCTTAAGTTTGGTATCTCGTGGTCACTTGAATGAAATGGCAGGGGACAGGGCGACATGGAGGCAACTTGTTTGTGGCTACCCTTTACGAGATTGAGGCGTCTGGCAATAGACTGATAGACGGCTTGTTCACTTTTTTTTTACCTCTTTAGCTGCAGTAAGTTTCTATGAGCTGGAAGTAACAGCCGATCGTTAAAAAAAAAAAAATAGTTGAAATATTAAAGATTTACACATATACAAAGGGAATGCAAGATGCTCTCCACAGTTGTCTTGTTTTTGTCTTTTCTTGGGTGGGGAGGGGACAATCCTGCGGACTTCTGGCCTTTGGTTCCTTCTTCCTTGCATTAAAAAAAACTAACATAACTCTCGAGAAACTACCATGATGAAGCATGAACCTAAAAAAAAAATAAATAAAAAAAATAAAATCCAAAATTGTGGTTATATGACCTGAATAAAAAACATACAAGAACACAGGATTCCAAATTTGTTTTTATATCATCTGAATAAACATACATAACACAGGATCCAAAATGTGTGTTTATATGATCTGAATAATGAACATGCAAAAACACAGAATACCCCCAAATTGTGTTTATTTAATCTGACCTCTGCCCCTGTAAATCCCCTTAAGAGGCCTAAATAGAGAAGAAAAATACGCATAAAAAAGGTGCCAAGGGGTATTTGCCCAAGGAAGAATTGTGCCACGTCTGAAACGAAGTGGGGAGGAATCAAGCAGAGAATGTCTTCATAGCCCTGTGGCCAAACTAGTGCTGTCAATTTTTATAAGTTTCTCTCTCTAAAACTCATAGAATATGTGAAATTGTTTTATTAAAATGTCTCCTTATGGCCAAAATTTAAAACTGTTGAATAATCAGCTGACATGTCAAATCTACTCAAAATTTCGAGCTGAGGAACTCTGTATTTCATCAGAAAGTCGCTAAAATGCCTCCTTATTGCCGAAATTGACAAGCGCTTAACAGTCAGCTGACATGTTAAACCAACTCGAAATTTCAAGCTAAGCAACTTTATATTTCACAAGGAATTCGCTCACAGCTCTCCAAGAGTAGATATCCGAGGTCTGCTTCAAGGGGGAAAAAAATAAAAAGAACCCCTAGGTGTGCACTTACTGACCAGTCGGCTTCGTCGCAAGTAATGACGGAATGGCACCAAGTTTAAAAGTGTTTGGAAGAATGGAAGAATGACAGAAGAAGAAGAAAAAGATGAAACGAAGAAACTAAGGAAATGCAGTAGGTCTCCACACGAAAAAGCAGAGATCGAAAAATAATAAAATTCTATTATCTTCCGTCAAAATAATTCCTGTGATAATATCGACATTTCTGGGGCCATAGGTCTCCCTCAAGCGTATTAAAATCGCCTGAAGTTGGCTGAAATAAAAGACAGTGTTAAATAAAATAAATAAAATAAAGTGGAAGTAAAATACAGTGTTGTTCAATGGCGGACGAGTGGTTAATATTTCTCTTGTTTTTCTTTCTGCTTTTTTTCCTGTTATGTAAAAGTGGTTGATTTTTAAAAACTTTCTCACTGCTGTTTTCTCTGCTTCTCTTCGTTTGAGCTTTTTTTTTCTCTTTTAACTGATGGTGGTTGTTTTATATCGATGTGTGTGTGTGTGTGTGTGTGTGTGTGTGTGTGTGTGTGTGTGTGTGTGTGTGTGTTTTGCTGTTTTATGTCCAGTTTTTGATGTTCCCTTTTTTGCCCCTCGACTCGGGTGATGAATGTTGTTGTTGTTGTTGTTTTTCTTTGCTAACTTCTAGGCATTTTTATTTACGGTGAAAGGGCTGATGAATGCTGTACCTAACCCTTTTTTCGAAGAGTCTTTTCTACACGGAGTAATTTTGTTTGGAGGGAGCAAGAACGAAATAATGAACACGTCGCTCTCTCTCTCTCTCTCTCTCTCTCTCTCTCTCTCTCTCTCGTTAAATAAGAGCGTATGTCCTGTTACTAATCTAATATTCTCCTGGGCTGTAGTTAATTCTCTTTCCTGTTTCCTTTATTTCCACTTCCTTTTTTTGTGTATTTTTGACTGCTAAGAATCGAATCGTCCCAAGTGAGCCTCTATACAGACTCCTAAGTGTACGAATATATGATAAAGGCGGGGGGAACGATTATTTGAGACTCTTCTGGAAATTTTTAACTCTCAGGTACAAACCGTCTTGAATCGACATGGAAAATAAACTCGAAGTTCACCGACCGCAGGGAGAAATTTAACAAGATTGTCAACATTTTCAAGGGGAATGCAAGATGGTCTCCACACAGCTAGAGTACAGTAAAAAAAAAAAGCATAGGTCCTGTTACCGCACGTATCACTCAAACATGGATTTATTACGACTATTAATTGCACAGAACTTCATATACTTGGTGCTGTTATTATTTTTATTATTATTATTATTATTATTATTTTTGCACCAGGTTAAGATTCATGTGTGTCTGCAGACCGCGCTCATTTTCACATCTATCGAACCACAGCAGTGCAATCCAACTTGTGTACAAACTGTGATGATTAGTGAACATATAAGAACACAGAATCCCAAAATATGTGTTTATATTGTCAGTCGCTTAACCTCACAAAGTCCTTTAAAGTGCCCAAATAAATAAATATATAGAATAAATAAGAAGTGACGGGTTATTGGCCCAAGTGACATTCGTGCGAAGTTTGAAGCGAATCAGTGAAGGAATACAGGAATTGTGTCAGGCTGAAAAATGTTTAGAAGAATGAAGAAACGGAGGGAATACGGTGCTCTCTCCAGGCTAAGGCGTGACGACCTAGTAAGAGTATTAAGTTTCTTGTCATTCCAGGTTATTCTTGGTCTTTTACTAAATCTTTCTCACACTCTGGATGGTTTCTCGTGTTTCCTCAAATCTCTTCTTTTGCTCCTAGTTTTGTCTTCTTAGCAAGATAATGAGTTACTCTTTTTTCCTGTCATTCTTCTTAGTAATCCTTGTTAACCTCTTTTTCTCTCCAAAAAGGAGAGTATGTTTTCCCCCCTGTTTGTTTGTTTTTCTGTTAGCAGGATTACTCAAAAACTAAAAAGAAGATCTGGTCCAAATTTGGTGGGTAGAGCCCATGTCCCAGGGAACAATCGATTAACTTTTGGGACGGCCCGGATCGTATTACAGATTCTGGATCCGGAAAACATTTTTTTTTGTGAAACCCAAAGCAATGATGAGAAAACCTAACCCATTACGAAGAAAGGTTTGGAAACTACGTTGCCCTTGTCGGGGAGATGAGCTCCACTGAGTGCCCCTGTAGTCCTGTCTCTGCAACACGTCTTGCTAGGACCCACTGACTGATCTTTCTTTTTCCCTCCTCTGGTCTTGTCTTTTTCCTCAAGTTCTTCCTGCTGCTTCTCTTTTTGTCAGGACTTTCCCCTCTCACTTTTTTTTACATTTACTTTTTCAGGATATTCTTTCTAATCGAATATTTCCAAAGAGAGATAAGTAGCTTGAAAAAAAAAAAAATCTTGAAAAAGGACTGAGTGACTGGGACGTGATGAAAAATATTCTACAATCGGTGACAAAAGTTCGTTTACATCTTCCATTTTATCAAGGTGTTGATTATATTACTGGCACCAACTCTCTCTCTCTCTCTCTCTCTCTCTCTACGTTATTTTCTTATGTAGTATCAACAGATGATCTCCCCCTTCTCTGTCTGTCTGTCTGTCTGTCTGTCTGTCTCTCTCTCTCTCTCTCTCTCTCTCTCTCTCTCTCTACGTAACTACTGTACAATATTTCATTATTGATACCAACAGACTCTCTCTCTCTCTCTCTCTAAATGTTGAACTGTAGCTAGAGACTGCCACTAGGATACGGTGCTAGTCACGAAGAAGTGCTATGGAAAGCAGGCTTAAGAGCCTTATTATTAGTCTTATTACGCCACTGAGCTAGGGGACATGGGCCGCAAAGTGACAACATTCTCTGCAAAGGGACGAAATTTTCTGTCAAATTAAACTGAGTGAAATACTGACGTTCGTATTGTGAAAAATAATTCGCTAAGGAAGAAGTGCTTGAGAAACTCCGAACACCACGGGAATGCTAAAAAATACTACTACTACTACTACTACTTCTACTACTACTTCTGCTAATATTACAACTCATCATCATCATCACAATAATAATAATAATAATAATAATAATAAAAATGATAATGATAATAACACACACAACTGAAGAGAGAGGAGTGAGAGGGAAAAAAATAAAATAAACGAGAGAGCAGCCTTGACACTTTCCCCTAGAGAGAGAGAAAAGCCATACAGAGAGACAATGAAAGACTGCTCAGCTCTTATTCATGACGCTCTCTCTCTCTCCCTCCCTCTCTCTCTCTCTCTCTCTCTCTCTCTCAGGTGCGTAAGAGCCACAGGAAAAAAATATAAGCTTTCGTCGAGAGCAAAAATTTTCGAGTAAGTCATGAAAGTTTCTGTATCGCCGAGAGAGAGAGAGAGAGAGAGAGAGAGAGAGAGAGAGAGAGAGAGAGAGAGAGAGAGAGAGAGAGGCTCCATGACTGCCTAATCTCAATAACCCCTTCAGCCCGAGCACGTAAATTTCTGCCTGGGTTTTTGCTGTCATTCAACGATTTTATGCAAGAATAGCAGTAGCAGCAGCAGCAGTAGTAGTAGTAGTAGTAACAGTAGTAGTAGTAGTAGTAGTAGTAGTTATTGTCGTTGTTGTTGTAGTTTGTAGTTAGTATTGCCAGGCAGTGGAGAGACCGGGCTATATAAATCAGTGCCATCCCATGAAGGCGTCCCTCTCCCGCAACCCCCAAGGAGGAGGAAAATCGTCTGGAGGTAGCTAGAATTAATTAGAGTACGTCCTCGAGGTGAAAGGGCTAAGAAATCTAATCCTCCTAATAATTTCCTCGCGAATAATCCAATCAGCTTGACATCAGCATCTCCTTAAGTCCAAAATCCCGTAGCCTTCTTGGGGAAAATAATCCTTAGAGCCGAGAGGATCACCTGGTGGAGTTTTTTCATCTCTCTCTCTCTCTCTCTCTCTCTCTCTCTCTCTCTCGGGGGAGGATGGGGGAGTTGAAATCAAACGGTAAAAATCGTTAAATTCGTTATCTGTCTCATAGAAATTGAAATGAGTTGAATTCGTTGTATTTAAATGATTTCGTTAAATTCGTTACTCTATATTTGAATACGTTCCTGAAATTCGTTTTCTTGCCACTAAAATCAAAATAAGTTCGTTAACCCCTGTATTAAATAAGCTCCTTACACTTGTTTCCCTTCCCTTCAAATTTAAGTAATTCTCGTTAAATTCGTTACCCTTCCCCATTAATTTATTTGTTTTCGTTAAATTTATTGCTCTCTAAAATTTACACGGGAAATCCCTCTCATTTAAAGGGAAACTCGTTAATTTCGTTATCAGTTGGAAAGTGTGATTCGGTAAACAACTTCGAATCCGTTTGTTATAATTCAAATACGGAATGCCCAAGCTTATTACCCATCCGTTAGAATTCAAACTGGAAGAGGTCGTTAAGTATGTTACCCAGCCATTTGAATTTGAACAGGCAGCGTCCTTTACAAATTAGACATCTGAGTTAGAAATTGGGAGACAGAAGTTTGAAACAGGGTGATAATAAAATGGGGAACGTCCTTTATATGACAGAAATCAGATTCTTTATAAAACAGACAATAAAAGTTTGAATTTAAACGAGGGGAGTTCGTTAGAAGTTTGAAAATAGATGTTAAACGGGTGAGTCCGTTACAAGTTACAAATTAGAAGTCTGAATTTAAATGAGGGAGGGTCCGTTGGAAGTTAGAAAACAGACGTTAAACGAGGATGAGTCCGTTACAAGTTACATATTAGAAGTTTGAATTTAAACGAGGGGGTCTGTTAGAAGTTAGAAAACAGATGTTAAACGTGGAGAGTCCGTTACAAGTTACAATTTAAAAGTTTGAATTTAAGCGAGGGAGAGTCCGTTACAAGTTAGAAAATAGACGTTAAAAGGGGAAGAGTCCGTTAGAAGTTATATATCAGAAGTTTGAATTTAAAAGAGGGAGGGTCCGTTAGAAGTTAGAAAATAGATGTTAAACGGGGAAGAGTCCGTTACAAGTTACATATTAGAAGTTTGAATTTAAACGAGGGAGAGTCCGTTAAGTTCGGCACACGTCCGTTAGAATTTGATATGAGGCCGTTGACGTCCATTAATCCCGGGGCTTAATTAGGTTTTGACGAGGTATAATTAGTGGACCTGCCTTGCCTTATTATAGTCCTGTGTTTTGTGTTAATTGTCTTTGTCTATGCTTGTCTTTATCAGTATCTTTGTTTTAATTGCCGTTTCTATCACACACACACACGCACACACACACACACACACACACACACACACACACACACACACACACACACACACACACACACACACACACACAATGACTAACCACTGCTACCACCATTATCACTACCACTATTGCCACAATCACCCCACCATCACAGCTACCACTATCGCAACTACCACCATCACCACAACTACCACAACTCTTGGTCATATATGCAACTGGTCAACTGAAACTGTCTTCCTCAATCCATATTTCCCTCTGCCTATGACCTCAAGTAAAAAAAAAAAAGTATATTGATTTTGACACTTTTTTCAAAATATTCATCCTGGCATGGACACCTTCTCGCATAATTTCAGCCTTTGTTTCTTTCTTTTGCACAAAAATTAAAGCTACCACCATTTTCACAACCAACACTACCAACAATACCATTCCTACAAAATTAGCACTATTTCAACAACTACCACAACCACTAAAACTACCACCACAACAACGACAACCGTAACTGCCACCCACTACCACAATTACCAAAACCACCACCACTACCACCACGAAAAACAACACCACCTTTACCACAACCATAAACACAATAACCACATCACCACCACGGCTACCACAATCACCACCAAAACTACCACAATCACCACCACGACTACCACAATCACCACCAAAACTACCACAATCACCACCACGACTACCACAATCACCGCCAACACCACAGCGGCCAAAATCCTCACAAGTACCACCACCAACACAATCACCGCCAACACCACAGCGGCCAAAATCCTCACAAGTACCACCATCAACACAATCACTACCGTCTCCACCAACACTCCAACAAATAGAGTCACCACCACAACCACCATCACCACCACCACAACCACCATCACTACCACAATCACAGCACCAGCACTTTCTCATTAGCTGGATTAAGGATGTGGCAAGAAGGAAGGGCAAGAGAAGAAATTTTAATGAAGAGAAGTAGAAACGCCAGGGAGAAGAAAATACTGAAAGAAGACATTATTTTTTTTTTTTAATTTTTTCGTCTTTGCGGGAAATTTTGTTAATACTTATCTATGAATATTTTTAGTCATGTATCTATTTAGGGTTCAGGTGTTTATCTATCAACACACACACACACACACACACACACACACATACACAGCCTACAGCACCCGTGTGAGTTAGAGTTTAGTGAATACATGAATATTAATTAATGAAGATAGTCACTCGCATCTGAAGGCCGTAGTGTATCAATTATTTAATGGATGAGAGAGAGAGAGAGAGAGAGAGAGAGAGAGAGAGAGAGAGAGAGAGAGAGAGAGAGAACTGTAAACAAATCTTTTAAGAACGGCAGTGAATGTGTGTGTGTGTGTGTGTGTGTGTGTGTGTGTGTGTGTGTGTGTGTGAG
>NC_137007.1:33031212-33036212 GCF_032717465.1 Coenobita brevimanus | reverse complement strand
CTAATCTTCAACTACAGCTGAGCATTAATGATGGAGAGATGGCAATTTTTAGTCAAATAATCACACACACACACACACACACACACACACACACACACACACACACACACACACACACACACACACACACACACACACACACACACACACACACAACTACTAAATCATACTCCACGATGGAACAGGATGTCTTGAAATTATAATAAGGTAGTCACGAAGAAGCAACAGGAAGTCCAGTTACGGTCAAGGGTAAGATCAGGTGTACCCTTGACCCAGTTCGTGCAGTCACCCCTGATACACGGGGATTCTCTATTGACTTTAATGTCGCTGGCACTGACCTCGTAGTGCCAACTCCTGAGCGATTTGTTCTCCATTCTACACCTCAGTCTTTTGTATGTTATGTATATCTACGGCTCAGTCATTTTAAGTAGGCGGAGATATTTGTCTTTCTGTAGCTTATTTTCCGTAGCTCCGTGGCAGAATTAGACAGTACTACAGTTGAACATCTTTTTCACAAAACTTCTTCGTGACTAGCACTAGTGTATAATCTCTTGCTACAGGTAAGGTATACTGAACAACATGAAGAATACATTATCTTGTCTTTAACTGATAGGGCTGTTTTGTTAATTGTAACCTGCCCTACATCAAACAGCCACGAAAGAACCAACAGGTTTGTTGGTTTGGTTTCCTTTGTGCCTTCGTACTTCGGTGGTGAGGTGGTATTTTTCAGTCAAGTTAATAATAATAATAATATTAAAAACTGTATATATATAGTACACAACAGTCAAAATTTAATAAAAGCTGAGCATTTTCCCCTGTATCTGGACCACCCCAAAGCTCTCAATATTGCACTAGGGATGGTGGTTGTTGTAGTGGTGATGGTGGTAGTAGTGGTAGTGATACTTGTACTTGAGGTGGTGATGGTAGCACGTGCCGTTAAAACAGTGGTGCTTGTAGTGATGTGGTGACAAAGATGATGGTGGTAGCTGCAGTAGAAATGGTGGTAGTTCTAGTAGTAATTATAACCATTATAGCAAGAGCTACAACCACTCCACTATCCAAACAAACAATTACCTCTAATAAACACACACACACACACACACACACACACACACACACACACACACACACACACACACACGCACTGTAACGCCACACTAATACCGAGCAGAAATATGGAAAACATTTGAATATTACTTTTTGTTTTTGTTTTTTAATATGCATTCCAATTTTTCCGGCCCACCAATTAACAATATAAAAACAGACCCTGAATTTTGCTGCCCGGAATTATATTAGTTCAATTATTTTTTTTATGTATTTATTTTATTTATTTTTTATTGGTTTATCGTTTTTTAAAGGTGATTTTTTTCAGTTTGAGTAATTAAAGGCAGAGGTTAAAATGGTGAATGATTATCCTGTGGGAGAGGAGATGTGTGTGTGTGTGTGTGTGTGTGTGTGTGTGTGTGTGTGTGTGTGTGTGTGTGTGTGTGTGGTTATTAATATTTAACTACCTATTGGGTCCAGCATGTACGTAGCCTATAGTGGAATTCAGAGCATGTGTGTGTGTACGTTGTGTGTGTGTGTGTGTGTGTGTGTGTGTGTGTGTGTGTGTGTGTGTGTGTGTGTGTGTGTCTGTGTTATTCCCTAGCTATTTTAGATTTCTCACCTTCGATTCTCCTTTTCTTCCTCAATCCCCTTCTCCTCCTCCTCCTCCTCCTCTTCCTCCTCCTCCTCCTCTTCCTCTTCCTCCTTCTCCTCCTCTTCCTCCTCCTCCTCCTCCTGCTCCATCAACTTCTCTCCTTTCCTCTTCTCACCACTACCTGTTCTCTTTCCTTTCTCTACCCTTTCCTCTTTGAACTCCCGAAACACCTCCTTGATAAGAAAAAGAAAAAAAAACTCTCTCCTTCCTTTTATCTTTCTGTTTCCCTCTCTCTCCAATTCACCCACCTCCTCTAACTTTTAAATTCTCTCTCTCTCTCTCTCTCTCTCTCCAATAAGATACCTCACAAGCATCGGCTCTCCAATGACCATAAATGAAATGAAATTGAACAATAAAATAATCGCATTGCCACTGAGAGAGAGAGAGAGAGAGAGAGAGAGAGAGAGAGAGAGAGAGAGAGAGAGAGAGAGAGAGAGTCAACAATTTACAATATGTCAGAGAAGTTCACATGCAATTCTACAAAAGGTCAGGTGAGAGAGAGAGAGAGAGAGAGAGAGAGAGAGAGAGAGAGAGAGAGAGAGAGAGAGAGAGAGAGAGAGAGAGAGAAATGACACAATATTTTTCTCTTCATCCCTCTGATCCATATTCTTTTCTATTTTTTTTTACTTCCCTCTTCCGTTTTTCTTTACCGCATTTTTTCTCTATCTTTTTCTCCTCCTCCTCCTCCTCCTCTTCATCACTTTTTTCGTTCCTCTTCTCCTCCTCCTTTCTTCTTCTCTTCCTCTTCTTTTTGCTTCTGTTCCTCCTCCACTTCATTTTATTGTCTTCCAAGGCCTCTACTCCCTCCCGTACTTCTTCCTTTGTCGTCTCTTTATTTTTCTTCATCTCTTTTCAGTCCTCCTTTTTCCTCCTCCTTCTCCTCTTCCTCCTCTCTGTATTCCTTTCCTTCTTATCGATCTTTCAACTTCTACTTTCTTACCTCTTTCTTAACTTCCTCCAATTCTTCCTTCTCCTTCTATCCATCTTTTATCTTCTTGTCTCCCTTTCTCTTTCTCCATTTCTTTCTCTCTACTTTTATCTCAATATTCTTTAATCTTCTCATTCCTCTCTTCCTCCCCTTTCTCTTCCTTTCCTTCCATACTCTCATTCTCCTCTTTCCTGTTCTTGTCCTCTTTTCCCCTTTTTTCTCCTCTTCTTCCTCCCTCTTTCCCTTCTATCAGTCTTTCTTCCCCCTCTTACTTACTTATTCACTCTTCCTCCTCCTTCCTCCTCCTCCTCTTCCCCTGTCTAGCTTTCTCCTCTATTTCCCAACTTTAAACGACCTCTCTCTCTCTCTCTCTCTCTCTCTCTCTCTCTCTCTGATAAACACACAGACACTAACACATACAGGCAAACGGTCATGCCAAAAGATACAAACATATAAAAACAGTAAAAAAACAAAAAACAAGTGTAATACGGCAAAAAAAAAAGCAAATTACTCAGGAATACAAAGACATAAACAAACAAAAAGCCACGTAAGCACAAACACACACACATAGATAGATAGATAGATGCATATATAATCACACACACACACACACACACACACACACACACACACACACACACACACACACACACACACACACACACACACAATTAAACAGCCCAAGAAACTTACACTAACATCAGTAACTGGCCCCGTTTACTGTTAATTCTCTTCCTCATCTCCCTTTACTGTTCATGTGCAAATTTCTCCCGTTTAGGTGCCTTTACTCTTTGACTCTTGTCCCATTATGTCTCGCGTATTCTTTATTTATTTATTTATTTATTTTGCTTCTCCTCGTCTCTCGTGTATTTATTAGTCTTTCGCTGTAACATGAAACGCAGGTGAAATCCACGTCCAAGAGGGGCAAAAATGGTTGAGCAAAAAAAAAAAATAATAATAATAATAATAGTGGGTGAATGATGACAGATGCAAGAGAGAAATTAACACGGAAATAGAGAGAGAGAGAGAGAGAGAGAGAGAGAGAGAGAGTAAAGGATAATACTTCTGTCCACTCAAACTTGGCCTAAAACTGCCATTGTGCCAACTCGACTGCTGAGGCGTAAGAAGAAGAGGATAACGCTAGAAATGTGTTGCTAGTCACGAAGAAGTGCTGTCTTATTCTGCCACTAGGCTAAGGAATATAAACTGGAAAAAAAAAAAAAAAAAAAAAAAAGCGAACATCAGTATCAACCTAAACTGGACGAACAATACGCTACTTGAGTTATGCTCCCTAACACCTCTTCTTCAGCGATTTATTTTGCTTATTTCACATTGCTGTCCTTTTCTGTGCTTAAATCACAAATATCACCGTACACTTCATTAATAACGCACAAAATTACAGTATCCAGCCTTATCCAAAACTAAATCGAGAAGAAAAGGTGTTATTCTGTGTGTTATAAATCCTTCAAACTTCTGAAAAATTTAGGGGTCTATGAAATTAATATACTTTAGAATATTTAATGTTTATATCTATTGTCATCAGTCACTTTGCCACCTCGATTAAATTAACCCCGCCATCTCGACACCGGTGGGAGTGTGCATTTAATTTTCCTCATCTGTTCTCGCAAGTGAAGTTCCTAATGGCAGGCAACTTTTATATTACTCATCTCCGAACGCTTCATGGGGATTTACAACTTTTAATAGCGCAGGCACCAAAACTGTACCCTTAAATATTTACAACTTTTAACAGCGCAGACACCAAAACTGTATCCTTAAATATTTACAACTTTTAATAGCGCAGGCACCAAAACTGTACCCTTAAATATTTACAACTTTTAATAGAGCAGGCATCAAAACTGTATCCTTAAATATTTACAACTTTTAATAGCTCAGACACCAAAACTGTATCTTAAATATTTACAACTTTTAACAGCACAGGCACCAAAACTGTGTCCTTAAAACTATGAGGTCTCACTAGACTAAATTCCCACTTCTTACTGCACAACGGAAACCTTACATTATTTTTTTTTCTTTTCTTCTTTTATTTTTTGGGGGAGGAGGGGCAATGTTCCTGAAAACTTAAAATTCTAGGTCTTTGCTGACCAAGACAATGAGAGTTAATTCTAACTGAAAGGACACTTAGAGAAGGTTTCATTCACCATAGGTCTACCTCTAACCGTTTCAATATCAGTCTATATCCAGCTGAATAGCAGTTACACAAAAATGCTAAAAATAATATACTGCATCTGACTATGACTGACTGGGAGTAAAAAGTGGATAAAATGGATTCAGGAGAAACGTAGGACAGGAGGCAAGTTTTTTAGTTTCCCAGTATTTCGGATTCCACGTATTCTCTCGTTATGAGACATCAAA
>NC_137007.1:33018712-33023712 GCF_032717465.1 Coenobita brevimanus | reverse complement strand
GTGTCAGTCTTTTACGAGGAACCAGAATAATTGCTTTTTGGTAAACTAAATAATTGTACGTAGGAAGGGGAGCAAGGCGTGGATACCTGGTGCTCTAAAGGGTTATGGCGTTCAAGAGGATGTGGCCAATGAGGGTTTACATTCGAGGGGTGGCTGGGGTACACTGATCGCATGACACTCAGGGATTAGCGACTGGTCACTGATGCTTTAAATGTCTAGATTCAGTAGCCTAGACCAGGGACCCTACGCTCCTGATGTAGGAATGGAAAGTGTGAGAGAGAGAGAGAGAGAGAGAGAGAGAGAGAGAGAGAGAGAGAGAGAGAGAGAGAGAGAGAGAGAATGTGTGCGCGCGCCGGCATCCAAGTTACTGTGTATTTCAGGGAATTTTTTCAAACAAGTTAGCGAACAAGTTAAATATCTTGTTTCTCGGGGATGGAGTGAATTTTGTTAGATAAGCTTAGATCAGGTTAGACTCGGGTTAGGGCATATTAGGGCGGGATAAATTAGCTTACCTGAATTCTATGTGAAAAGGTTAGGCCAGGTTAGCTTGAATATTGTTAGGCAAAATGTTAGATTAGTCCACACAGGGTACTGGAAGATTGCACCGTGCGTGTTTTGCTGTGTTAGGTGACGATGAAGAGGAGGAATTGATTATTATTATTATTATTATTATTATTAGTAGTAGTAGTAGTAGTAGTAGTATTTGATTATTATTATTATTATTATTATTATTATTATCATTGTTGTTGTTGTAGTTGTTATCAAAACAAGGACGATGGTGACAGAAGTAACGACGACGAAGAAGAAAGAAACGCCGACGATGATGATGATGAAGATAATGATGATAACGACGGCCAAATAAAAGGCGATGATGATGATGATGATGATGACCAAAGAAAGGACGATGATGATGATGATGATGACAGACAGATGAAAGGCTTCGTGTGGCAAGGGCATTATTAAGAAAGAATTACCGGACGTCACAATAAAGCAAGAATAATTACAGTATGGTTTGATTATATAATAAGTAAATAATATAATTAGAAGATGGAGGAAATTATTCACCCTTGTTATTGTTGAGAGAGAGAGAGAGAATATTACGGAGGCGCAGGGGAGGTGAGAGGGTGAGGGGAGGAGTATGGGTGGGGATGGAGAGGAGACTGTATGTGAAAAAGGGATAGAAATACTACAGCTTCCCTTCATAACCTCTCTCTCTCTCTCTCTCTCACACACACACACACACACACACACACACACACACACACACACACACACACACACACACACACACACACACACACACACACACACACACACACACACACACACACACACACACAATTTATTACATTCACTGAGTTATTTCCCTCTCTCCCTTCCCAATCCTCCATCTTCGTCCAACCAATCGACCATCAACTAATCCACCAACGCCCATAACCAATCCAGCTCAATCGCATCGGCCCACAACTCCTTCCTATTGACCACTGGGGATACGTAGATCACACAGACTCCTATGCACGGGGGGTTCCACAAAGTGATTCAGAATTGATGTTTACTTGCCTGTGTCTGTATGAGCTTGGATGTATGCATGTATGTAGAGTATGTGTGTGGATGCGTGTATGTTATTTATGTGTGTACCTGATACCTAACCTAACTTACCATAACCTAACATACGGTATTTATATGTGTACAGGTAAATATTTCTCTCTCTCTCTCTCTCTCTCTCTCTCTCTCTCTCTCTCTCTCTCTCTCTCTCTCTCTCTCTCTCTCTCTCTCTCTCACGGTGCTGGTTTATACTGTGTTGCTAAAGAAAACCTGAGTTATACCTAAGGCCTCACAATTTTCTTATATATTAATGTAGTAGTAGTTTACCATGCTATCTGTCTGTCTGTTTAGCTGTGTCTTCTAGCTTTATGTCTGTCTAGCTTTATGTCTGTCTAGCTATCTGTCTATCTACCTGTATGTCTGTCTAGAGGGTAAATGAGTCTGTCGTCCATTTCCCTGGACATGGTGTTAATTAGTTCCCCCTCCATCACGTTTTTTTTTTTAATCCTGTTTTCTGTACACTATCTCATCAAACATCTGGGTGGGAAACAGAGGTGGGATGATGATGATGATGATGATGATGATGATCTTTCTTCTTTTTTATCTTCATTTTCTTTATACCTCTCCACCATTCCTCACGCTCCCCATTCTTCTCTATTTTCTTCTTCTCCCTCCATTTCCCCCTTTTTTTCTTTCTCTCCCTTCTTCCTCCTCCCTCCACCTTCCCAATCCACACCCATTGCTTCCATTCCCTTTTTTTTTTTTTCCTTCCACCTATCTCCTCTTCCACTCTTCCTCCCCCCACCACCTCTCCAATCCACACCCACTGCCACCACTACCACCCCTCCTCCACCCACCTCTCCAATCCACATCCACTGCCACCGCTATCACCATCACCCCTCCTCCACCCACCTCTCCAATCCACACCCACTGCCACCGCTACCACCATCACCCCTCCTCCACCCACCTCTCCAATCCACACCCACTGCCACCGCCACCTCCACCACCCACTTCCTCCAAATTACGGTACCCATTATGGAGCCATCACTTCCACACACACCTAATTATAATCACTTCCTGTTACAACTATTTACTAGCCCCACATAATTATCCCATTATTTTAACGATGACTGAATAATCAATGGAAGGAGGACTACAAGAGTGGTAAACAGGAGTAATTAATAGCCTAATACACAAGTACTACTACAACAAAAATAACAACAATTACTACTACTACTACTACTACTACTAATAATAATAACAACAACAATAACAACAATAATAATAATAATAATATAGCAATAATAATGATAATAATAAGAATAAGAATAAGAATAGTAGTAGTAATAATAATAATAATAATAAGAATAATAATATAGCAAAACTACTACTACTACTACTAATAATAATAATAATAAAACTTTAAAGTTACTCATACAACAGGTAAAGAACGAGATAAATAACTATGACTCAATAAGTG
The DNA here is from genome assembly GCF_032717465.1 of Coenobita brevimanus. NCBI lineage: Eukaryota > Metazoa > Arthropoda > Malacostraca > Decapoda > Coenobitidae > Coenobita > Coenobita brevimanus. The sequence goes on along the minus strand of NC_137007.1, from coordinate 33,020,687 downwards.
AAGACTAAAAATAATAATATAGCAAAACTACTACTACTACTACTACTACTACTACTACTACTAATAAAACTTTAAAGTTACTCATACAACAGGTAAAGAACGAGATAAATAACTATGACTCAATAAGTGAAGACTAAAAATGTTAAATAAATTATAAATCTCCCCTCTCTCTCTCTCTCTGCATATATATATATATATATATATATATATATATACATATATATATATATATATATATATATATATATATATATATATATATATATATATATTTAGTATATAAACAGTATATATATATATATATATATATATATATATATTATATAAATAGTATATATGTGTGTATATATATATATATATATATATATGTATATATACACACATATATACTGTTTATACACTGAATATATATATATATATATATATATATATATATATATATATATATATATATATATATATATATATATATATATACACACACAGGAAAAAAAAATATCGTTCTCAAATAATCAAGAAAAAAATATCGTGGGTCAACTTTTTGGACTTTTTGCAACATTGTAGTCCAGTGGGATTGAAAAAATTATTCACGCAAACACTGGCTGGGCGACGCGGCTAATGTCTGTTTGTGTGTCAGCTTGTGTCTGTTTTTTCTGTTTGTCTATTGTGTTTGCTTCTGTTTTGTCTGTGTAACTGTTTGTGGGTCGTTTGTCCCTGTACTGTGTGTGTGTGTGTGTGTGTGTGTGTGTGTGTGTGTGTGTGTATCTATCTATCTACTTAAGGGCCTGACATGAAAAGCATAATCTCACGGTATGTGTGGTTTATATTTCTCTCTCTCTCTCTCTCTCTCTCTCTCTCTCTCTCTCTCTCTGACAGGTTTATTTAGATGTTCATCAGAAATAATTATTCTCTCTCTCACTGGCTTTATTTTTAGTCACGTTCTCTCCTTTACTGACTCACATATTTCAGATTCACGATAAATACCTCTCTCTCTCTCTCTCTCTCTCTCTCTCTCTCTCTCATTCCAAGACCAAGGATTTAGGAATATTACCGACATAGCTAAGTCATTAAACCCACCGAGTAGCCGTAGTAAATGAGAATAATAATAATAATAATAATAATAATAATAATAATAATAGCCACCACCACCACCACAGCCAATAATCATAATACCGGAAAACAATAATAATAATAATAATAATAATAATAATAATAACCGAACAGTGGGTCATATTGCAGGATACTTTTTCTCATAACAGATGATGCACTAATTCCTCTTTAAAACAACCTAGTCAGACCTACACTGAATTATGGGGTACAGATCTGGTACCGTTATCTAGTTAAAGGATAAGGAGAAATTGTAAACACTAAGAAATAGTGCAAAGAATGTTAATCCGCCTCTTAGAAGGAAACGATGCCATGAGAGGCTTAGAAAACTTAACCTAGTTCTCTCTCTGTCTCTGTCTGTCAGTCTCTGTCTTTCTCTCTCTCTCTCTCTCTCTCTACCTACCTACCTACCTATCCATCTACCTATCTCGTGGATAAACTCTAAGGTCTTCTAAATAATCAAAAATTCCACCAATATTGATGCAAACAAATAACTCACACTCATTACATACAATTCGACAAGGAATTTATAAGAACTTCAGGGCAAAAAGAGCTAAATTCCACACAGCCAAATACATCTTTTCCCTTCACTCTTCATATCGTAAATCAATCACTTAACGAAAACATATAAAAGACAGACAGACATTTCTCGACTTAGCAATACAGTAGATCGACATATCAGAGTACAGGGAGTAATAATTTCATATCAAAGATCCGTGATATTAATAGAACAATAATATAAGCGTGTGAAAATATCGACAACATTTCTAAACACAGTAAGGTAGTTATATAAGCATTGCATTACGTGTGTGTGTGCACAGGTATACATACTCATATATTTCTGTGTATATTACGTACCTGTGTGGAA
>NC_137007.1:32988712-33013712 GCF_032717465.1 Coenobita brevimanus | reverse complement strand
CCAACTGCCCCTCCATCACTCCAAAGGCATTTCTGAAGTACCACATTCAACAGCTGTCATTCCTGATTTACGTTCCTCTAGCATCATCAACTTTTCGCTTCTGTACGTAAGAGCTAGTGCTAGTATACTGTCACGCAATCCCTTCTTCATTTTCACGCATACAATCCCAGTTCTCGTCACTGCGCTTAACACTCATGCCAGTTTCTCCATCCATCCATCCATCCTTCCTTCCTTTCATTCTTCTTTCCTTCCTTCCTTTCTGTACCGTCCATGATGCAAACTACAACATCGTCTCTGTGCCTCCTCTTTCAAAGGCCATCACAAATATATGCAAAAATACATAACACATACTTACAAACATACATTAAACATCCATACACTCAAATAGATAGATAGATAGATAGATAGATAGATAGATAGATATACAGACATTACATATATTCATGCACCAGCCAATACGCACATACATACATTACAAATACAAATATGCTTACAATAAAATCAGTAAATGAATGCACACTCAAAACATCATCAACAGCCGAATCATACACTTTCAAACTCATTAACCCAGAACGATATACAAATACGAATATTTATAACCCGCTCTAACAGCATACACATTCAAACCCATTCGCTATACATTATGCGTGTAGATTAAAGCGCATGGGCAACGGTATTCACACACACACACACACACACACACACACACACACACACACACACACACACACACACACACACACACACACACACACACACACCACCTTAATCTCATACTCTGAAATTTTAACCAACACATACAATCTATACCCCCCCTCTCTCTCTCTCTCTCTCTCTCTCTCTCTCTCTCTCACCACCTCAATCTCATACTCACAAATACTAACCTACAAACAAATAATCTGCTCTCTCTCTCTCTCTCTCTCTCTCTCTCTCTCTCTCTCTCTCTCAATACGTAGACACACCCAAACTATGCCAAGCTTACCAGGAACGACCATGAGAGTGCTTGGAGCGAGATGAATGTCCTGCCACTTCTGGTATGCGCCAAAAATACACGAGAAAAGAGAAGTTATGAAGCTCTACCTGATGATTTGTAGTATGGAAGGAGGGTGTAGGAAGAGAGGGTAGAATGTGTGGTGGTGGTGTATTTTTGAGGGGTGTATCAGGGGTGTGTGGGAAGGTGGAAGGGGGGAGTGTGTGTGCATGTGAAGCGTTGGGGGAGTGTTTGTGTGTGGGGTGGGGTGGGGTGGGGTGATGTGTGTGTGTGTGTGTGTGTGTGTGTGTGTGTGTGTGTGTGTGTGTGTGTGTGTGTGTGTTTTAGCTTTACTGCAATGCTCTCCTTTATTCCCACCCTCCTTTAATTATGAAACTTCTTTCTCACTTTAACTCATTTTGTTTTTAATGTTTATATTCATAGGCTATCTGTTCTCACTCAAAATATTATCTACCTAATTACCTTATAATATCTCTCCTCTATACTTTATCATTCATTTTCACTTCCATCTCTCTCTCTCTCTCTCTCTCCCTCTCTCTCTCTCTCCCCAGCTGTCCTATCTATATCTTATACTTTTACAACTACGGTACAAGTTTTCCTATTAATAATAAGGCAGGACAACCTCACTGGGGCAGTATGCTCTCTCTCTCTCTCTCTCTCTCTCTCTCTCTCTCTCTCCACTCATTCCACATTGATCCAACGCAAGTGCCTAAAGCCTGTAATTCATCTGGATCACTTTCCGTCATACTTCGCTCTCTTTTGCTCTCATTCTCGCAATCCTTCCCTTCAATCCACGTTCCTCCAGCTGGAATACCCTACTGTTATGGTATACCACGTTATACCACTCATATTTCAACGCCACTACGCCAACCACGCCAAGAAATCCAATCAGTGGTGCACGAAGTTTAATACGCTCTGGCGTCTCTGTGTGTGTTTCTGTTTGTCTGTCTCCCCTCCTCCTCTCTCCCTCACACACACACACACACACACACACACACACACACACACACGCACGCACACACACACACACGCACGCACACACACACAAACCAACACAGCCCAGCCAACAAAACACAACACAAATGGCACAGCACTGAGAATCAAAGAAAACAATACAGTGCGGAAAAAAAAAAAAAAAACGGAGCTCACACCAAGACAATTACTAAGACAAAGACCTGTATTCTTGTTCGCGAAGGACGCTCCCTAACACCTCATCCTTAGCGATTTATTTATTTATTATTGGATATGGCTGGTTAATATCCATCTCCACGTTATTCATGCAGAGTATGGCAATGTGTGAAGGATTTATATAACACAATTGGGCAATATGGTGCAATAAACAAAATAAATCGCTAAGGAAAAGGTGTTAAGGAGGTATGTCCACAACAGGAAAACACCCCTGACCACCAAAACATTAATTATATACGAGAACTGTCAATTTTAAAGTCATTTGTTATTCCAGTCCTTGCTTTCCTCTCTTGACTCCACTGTCAGTACACTAACTTGGTATGTTAGCATGTGCAGAGTTGCATTAAAAAAAACCTTTACAATTCAGAAGCTTCAATGTGTGTGTGTGTGTGTGTGTGTGTGTGTGTGAGAGAGAGAGAGAGAGAGAGAGAGAGAGAGAGAGAGACCAACTTAACAACAAAGCACAACGAAACAGAATACAATATGTAAGAACAAAAAGAAACAAGTGCAAAGAATACCATAACAATACAACACAATACAGCACAATACAAACGCAACTCAACACCACGCAAGGCAAGGCAAAGCACATCAAGGCAATTACAAACGCAAGGCAACGCAACTCAACACCCAACACCTTTGACTCTCCCAGAAGAATTATTTATTACATACAATTGCATCCACTGGTCTTCGTTTGCCGTCATTTCCCTACACTCCTAACTTGACACACGCCACTCGCTAACTTAATATCCACGTAGGGTTAGTGATAAAAGGTCGCCGGATATATCACCTCTTCTATTTCTCCCTTCTCTCTGTTGGCTAATATTTCTAAGATGGGAAAGGTTTGGTTCGATTCTCTTATATGATGGACAGATACGAAGCCAGACACGAAGCCAGACAGAGATGAGACACACAGGCAGAGACACAGAAAGACAGACAGACAGAGATCAGACACTCAGGCAGACAAAGAAAGACAGACGGACAGACAAACGAAGCCAAGACATGACCTCTTGGCAGACAATACACAACATTACAACACAAGCGCAAGAGCAAACAAACACACACATACACAGAAAAAAACATCACACACCCCTAACTCCACAGACATTTAGTAGACACAATTAACATCACTTCGGTTAATTTACTGTCCTTGCACTTTACTTCCTGACTCCACCACCACTTCCCAAACTTAATATGTTGGTACGGTCGCGGTCATTAATCCCTTTCCACTTACTAACCACGATTTCAAGATCTCAGTCTCTCCTGGATATCACTGTGCCTTCTATTATGGAAACCGAAATGACGATAGCAATATTGTGTTTGACATGTCTGACGGGAATTAATTGCGCTTCACTGGAATTCGTCATGTTTGGACCCAAATGAAGTTTTGGGACGAACGGAGCTTGTGGTCTCTGTCTGTCTGTCTCTCTCTCTCTCTCTCTGTCTCTCTCTCTCTCTCTCTCTCTCTCTCTCTCTCTCTCAGCCATGCATCCATCTACACTTGGGAATCTGCATGCATCAGCCTGGACCTTAACCCGCCTATCAGTTTCCTCTCCAATATCCAATTACATCTACCCAATAGGCATGCATCCACTTAACCCACTTCAGCACACACACACACACACACACACACACACACCAACTGTGTAGAGAGTTGCGTGTGGAATCAGGAGTGCAAAGTTAAGGTGCAGGATTGTGAGTGGATGCAATTGTCTGTGATGAATGGTTTTGGACTCTCTCTCTCTCTCTCTCTCTCACACACACACACACACACACACACACAAAGCCGACAGTGGCCCCAGAACATGCAGTCTTCCACAGTATCCAACGCACATACCCTTTTCAAAGTCCACTCACTGGCGTTAATCCGATTCCACGCTCGCCAGAAATCACATCTTCCCGGAAAATGGGGAGAGTGGCTGGAAGGAGGAGGAAGGGGGTGTCTGGAATGGGTTAAAAGATCTGAGAATGGGGAAAGAAAAGGGAATGGAGGTGAAGGGGCGTTGGAAATGGGAATGAGGGTTAGGAATGTGTCCAGATGTCGAGGGGGGAGCAGTGGGAATGGGAAAGGGTTAAGAATGGGGGGACACTGAAAATGGGACTGCATCGGGGTTTGTTGGGGTGTCTGGAATGGGAACCGTCGGGAATGGGGAAACGTCGGCAATGGAAAGCTTCGAGAAATGGACATCAGGAATGGGGGGTTGGGGAGCTAAGAACAGTGTGAGGGGTGGTGGCTTGGGAACAGTAGGTGTCGGGAATGCTAGGGGTTTGGGAATGTGGGGAAATATATCTTACTTATGCCTTCGCTGCGTCATGGGGTGAGTACATTGTTCTCCCCCACAATTCACAAAAATAGTGGGGAGGGGATGGGGGGATATATGGGGGAGGGGCATGGATGGGGAGTACCGGGAGCGGGTGTGGGGAAAATATATATAAATATCTTCTGTATGTCTTTGCTCTGGTGTGTTTTGGCTCGGGTATATTGCTCTCCCCACAGAAATCACACGTTCCCAGAAAATGTGGGGATGGGCGGGTGAAGAGGGGGCATGAAGGAGTAAGGGGGAGGCGTGTGGGGGCATGGGAGGGCGTGTGGGGGGTGTGAGGGAATACATATATACGTGTAGCTGTGCTTGGTGTTTCGTGGGTTCGGTATATTGTTCTCCAGGTTGGACTCTGAGCCTCTAACAGCAGGCACTGAAGCATTCCTTGGGTAGGGTCCAGTCACGCAGGGGAGTTGTCAGAGCTAAAATGCTATCGACGTTTCCTGCTTTCACCGTCTGTGTGGGGGGAAGGGGGAGGAGAGGGGAAGGGAGAGAAGAGGTGGAGGAGGGGAAGAAGAGAGGGGAGTTTGAGGGGGGGGAGTAGGGGAGGGAGATGGGGTTTGAAAGGGGAGGTGTTGAGGTGTGGGGAGAGGGTGGAGGTGATTGGAGTAGTTGGTGGGTAGGGATTGTGTGTGTGTGTGTGTGTGTGTGTGTGTGTGTGATCTCCCGGCATTTCCGCGATTACAGCCCAGTGTAGCCTTGCCTTGGCGCGTAAATTCAGGGGATGAACGTGGTGTTAAACAGAGGTTGGGAGATACCGGGGTGGCGGCGCGGCAACTTTTTAATTCACATATTATAGTTGGAAGAAGAAGAAGAGGAAGAAGAAGAAGGAGAAGAAGAGGAAGAAGAAGAAGGAGAAGAAGAGGAAGAAGAAGAAGAGGAAGAGGAAGAAGAAGAAGAGGAAGAGAAGGAGGAGGAGGAGGAGGAGGAGGAGGAAATTCTACTTATTAATTCCCATAATACGACTGAAAAGAAGAGAAAGACGAAGAAGAGAGGACGACCACGAACGGGATGGAAGTAAAAGGTGGTGTTGCTTTAAGAATATTTAAAAAATGTTTGTAAAGCCAGTCAATTCTGGGCTTATACAAGGAAATCCTAGTATAAATTCGCATTTTTTTTTTAAAGGAAGACAAAGAATGGGATGGAAGAAGAAGGTGTAGCTGTATGTTAGGTAAAAGGATATATACGATGTTATTCGATGGTTCCTTTACATTTCTGAGGTCTGAAAATATACAGTTAAATTTTAGCTTTTTATTTTACATATTATGGCTGGAAAGGAAAGAAAGAACTAGACCTGAGGAAGTGGGGGGTTTCTACATTTAACAATATTCATTTTCACCTTTTTTTATTTCTATCTCACTGCTCAAAGGACAGAATTTATCACCTTTAATTCGAAGATGCAGTTTTCACCTTATTCTTGCTATCTCCACTTTTCTGTCATTGGAGGATTGACCCGCCCCCACCCATGCTTCGTGTGGGAGGCTTTTGGAGTGTAGGATACGGTGTAGATACAGAAGAATGTCCTAGTGGAGTGGCAGTGTGTGTGTGTGTGTGTGTGTGTGTGTGTGTGTGTGTGTGTGTGTGTGTGTGTGTGTGTGTGTGTGTGTGTGTGTGTGTGTGTGTGTGTGTGTGTGTGTGTGTGTGTGTGTGTGTGTGTGTGTGTGTGTGTGTGTGTGTGTGTGTGTGTGTGTGTGTGTGTGTGGGGTGAGTGAATGAGTGACTGCATGTCCACGTACGTCAAGAAGGGAAGGTTCGACAAGGTGTGAGCGTGTAATGGCACCTGTCGACAAATATACTCCCAGATCCGATTAAATGTTCGCCCCAGACCGGCAGCAAACCCACATGCAGACGATAGGCACAAAGAGGGTTTACATTTCGCGTATTCAACCGGGGCAACAAGATGATGAAGAAGTAGACCATAAACAAGGAGAGACAGAGTGAAGGGGATTAGGATGGAGGATGGTGCGTAGTGGAAGGTGGGATCTTACATGAGTTGGTTGGGTTGGGTTGGGTTGGGTTGGGTAGGGTTGGGCTGGGCTGGTCTGGGCTGGTCTGGGCTGGGTTGGGTTGGGTTGGGTTAGAAGAAAATGATGAAAGGGCAGACTAATAACATAGCTGAGGGACTGAGTTCGTGATGCATGACTGGGTAAAGCTAGGTTTGATTAGGTGTGTTTATGTTAGGTTAGGTTGGGTGAGATTAGGTTAGGTTAATTTAGGTTAGGTTAGAAGGAGAAATGGAAGAGAAGATAGATCCAGAACACCGTGGAGGGAGAGGATGAAAGGGTGTATGATGAAGAATGATGTGTGGTGAAAGGAAGAGTAGTTGAATGGGTTATGAAGAGATATGTCTCATGGTCCATTCTGCCCAGGACGAGACGAGAAATATAGGTAAAGTAGCCTATCAGGAGCATGTATGTATGTACGTATGGATGGATGGATGGATGGATGAATGAATGAATGAATGGACAGATGTACAGTTTCTATCTCTCTCTCTACCTACCTATCTATGTATCTATTCACGCAGAGCTGTGGACATAAATAACAATCCATCTCAATAAATAACGGCACACTGAACACTGATTTTGAGAACCCAGAGTGCTATCGATGGAACCCAACAAATTTCCGAAGATAATGCAACAGTTTCACAATTTTTCAGCTTACAAATGGAGCGATATTGTCTCCGTGTGTTATAATTATGATTTCGTGTGTATTTATGTATTAAAATTGTATGATTTACTGTATGTATATTACCGGACGTATTAATCTATGTAGGCTAACTAATATCTCCAAATGCATGTATTTTCAAGGTATGTATGTATTATGAATGCAAGTACATATTATAGCATATACAGTATTATATATGAATGTATGATGTATTTTGTATGTGTTATGAATGTACCGGCATGTATGTATTTACGTATTTTTTATTAGTTTATCTATCTATCTTTCTATCTACCTAAATGTGTCTATGTATTTTCGATGCCAGTTTATACCAGGTTCCTCCAAGGGGCGGTGTGGTGCCATTCATATTCAAGTCCTGTTTTACGGGGCCTGACGGGAAACTTATCCACAGGGCCCAGAGGCGTCATTGTGTGTGTGTGTGTGTGTGTGTGTGTGTAATATTGTAGTACCCCACGTCATAAAGCGTTCCTCGACAGGGTACGGGCAAGTTTTGTTGACACACGTTAGGACATCCTACCACATACAAGAAGCGCTTCACTCCAATAACGCATTCCCCGCTTTAATCTTGCTACTTCCAGACGTTTCCGTAAGATCAAGAAAGACGTCTCATGGCAGCAGCAGGCTCTTCTTGACCTGAACCCGGTAGACTGCAGGTGGAAGGTGTCCGTCTCCTGCAGTCCACCATTCTTCTTTGAGAAAATAGAGAGGACTATGGGACGTACAACCCGGCAGTGGAGCTACCTAATCATATCGGTGCCACCACATGAAGGCGCCTCTCTCAAGATCAGTGCACACGTCCGGAAGTTAAAAGAATAGACCACAAGACTGAAGGAGTATGGAGGTGTATGAAGGAGGATGTTGTATCGTGGGAGGAAGATCAGGAAGGACCTATAGTACTGGAGGGAATACACAGGCCACATATACAACCCCTCCCGTTCGAAGAGCCTCCCCTTACGATAATACAAGCGTCTGATGGAAGAAAAATAATATATACTGAAGGGGGCGTATGAGGGAGGGTGGCTTGTCGTGGGAGGCGGGGTCGTTGCTCTGGTTATGAATAGAAATACCTGGAGTTTCTTTCTGTCCCGCACATTTCCGAGGAGGCTACGTCGACATGACAGATAGATAAAGACAGATAAGCATGAGAGAGAGAGAGAGAGAGAGAGAGAGAGAGAGAGAGGGCAACCAGACACTCAAAGATACAAAACAAGAAATTCACACACATACAGACAGACACAAGTTCATACACTGACAAAGATACAAGCATAAATGCAGACAAAATTGCAGCTTAGCGTAAAGACAGACAGACAGACACAGACAGACATATATTAAGAGATAGATAGATACAAAGATAGATTAACAGATATAGACACAGATAGATTAACAGACAGATAGACTGATGCATGGACAGACAGACAGACAACCACAGACTCCCACCTACAAAACCAGGGCACATTCTCGCGTCTTTCAGTCATAGCGTGGAACTGTGACTGCGTTGAATCGGGCGTTGATGTAGCGCTGATTCCATAAGCCCCCCGCAATGTCCTGTCCTATATGCAATTGGAATAATGGCAGGGAATATGACGCACGGTTAACGAGTGTGGGATCGTCTCGTTAACCCAGGCGTGGTCACCGTTAATCCCACGGTGTTATTGTTAATCAAAGTGTTATCGTTTGTCATGGCATTTTTCGTTCACCCCGGCGTGGCACTGATTAACCCTGGCTTTTTCTCTCGTTAGTCCCAGAATTTCATCGTTAACTCAGGCGTTTCATCGTTAACTCAGGCGCGTCATCGTTAACCTCGAAGTGTTATCGTTCACTGCGCCAATTTTGTTAACTCTACTGTGGTATCGTTTAACCCTACTTTTTCTTTCGTTAACCTCGGCGTTCCATCATTAACGACGGGAATTCAACGTTACCCTTCGCTTTTTCCTTAATCCATCCCTGTCACCGTTAATCAGGGGGACGTTAACCATATTTCTAACTTGTTTCGTTAATCCCCAGTCGTCATCGTTAACTAAAACAGGTCAACGTTATTCTTAGCATTTTCTCGTTAACCATGGCGTGGACTTGGCAGCGTTGAACTGGACTAGATGAAGCGCTGATGTCCTAAGCCCTGGGAATACCGTGTGCTGTATACAATCAAAATAATGGCAGTGTACATTGCGGGCGGTTAACGAGTAGAATCGCCTCGTTAGCCTTAGCGAGTCATCGTTAACCCTGCAAGTCATCGTTAACCTAGGCCGAACCGGACCCAACCTAACCTAACCCAACCCAACCCAACTCAACGCAACCGAACCTACCCAACCCATCCAACTCAACCCAACCCAAACCAACCCAACCCACTCAACCCGCCCAACCCAACCCAACCCACCCAACCCAACCCAACCCAACCTATCCAACCCGCCAAACCCAGCCCAACCCACCCAACCCACCCCTCACAATCCAACCTACCCAACCTAACCCAACCCACCCTACCCTATCCTACTCTAATCTGGCCTAAACTAACCTAATCCGATATTCCTTGTTAAACCCCTTAAGTATATATACAGTATTTTGCTTCAGTAAATAAAAGAAGTCCAAGTGTTGAGTCCCCAAACTTTTTCAAGTAAAAAAAATGAAGAAAAAAGAAGTCCAATTTCAAGTTCTGTTTATCTTGAGTTGCCTGACACTTGTATTCTCTCAGGAGGCTCCCTAGCACCTCTTCTTTAGCGATTTATTTTTGGCTACGGCTGGTTACTATCCTTTGGTACGTTATTTATGCAGAGTATGGCGATGCTTGAAGGATTTATGTAACACGGAATAGGACGGTAACGTGTAATAAGCAAAGGAAGTTGCTAAGGAAAAGGTGTTGGGTAGCTTCTTTAACGAACGAGCATATGGACCACTGTCTTTCAGCAACTGGGGGTCATAGGCAGCGGGAAAAGACAGGCAAAGGAAAACAGTTCCAGAGTTGACCGGCTGCATATATGATTGGTAAATGACACTAATGTTCCCTCGTTAATCTCAATATTATCAGACATATCATCATTAACTCCAAGAACTGCTTGTTAAACCCTACAGTTAATCGTTAACCACGTCATTTCATCGTTAAACCATGATCTTTTCTAATTAAAGCCGCTCGTTAACCCCACGATTATCTGCCGTGTCACCATTAACTCCAAAAATTGCTCCTTAGACCCTATATTTAATCGTTAACCACCTCATCGTTAAGCCTTGACACTTTCTCATTAAAACCAAGAGGAAAAATGAAGTTACGGTGGCTGAGGCAGAAATAAGACTGAAGTTACATCTCGTTACTTCATGTGTTTAACGAGAGGCATAACACCATCGAACGGCACCATATTATCGTTAACCACGGCTTTCGTTAAACACAAGAACGATTATATTCCTTGCATTTAACGACACTGTAATTCCACCGTTAAGCCACAACATACCGCGTTAACCCAAACAATTCATCGTTAACCTCGGTATTTTTCATTAAACCCAGCATCATCACACCTACATTCTAACTGTTTAACGATTACACTCCGTCGCTCGTTAAAACCTCGTTAAACTTTGCACAACTGTACCGGAAAATGAACTTGGAGTATAAATGGAATATGGATCTGGAGATTATCGCGTATATTTCACGGGCCTAACGACACTGTTATCGCCTCGTTAACCCCGATGCTTCCTCGTTAAACCCGACAAGACTACGCCACGGAATGAACCGGGGCTGGAAATGGAATGAGGGACGGGAATATCACATGTGTTTTATAGCTCTTTAACGAGTCTTACTAACTCGTTAAGCTCTACACTCTCTCGTTGACCTCAAAACCCTCCATTTGCATCCCTCATTAGCATACCACAGAAAAAAAAAAAATCAGAATGGAAATACAACACGCACATCATCCGGTGACATGCAAGGCTCGTACCATCCACTCACTCAATGTGGTTATGTATCCTCAGAAGACTATGAATGACGGGTCAAATGGTTTCTTGTAACCGTGGCAACCATTTGCTACGCTGAGTGGTAACCATATAACCAAAAAATAAAATCCAGTAGTTTTTTCACTTTAACTTGGCCGAAAACTGCCATCTCTCTATTAACATTGCTGAGTCGTAACAAAGGACTGACACTGGAATATAACTGCAGTCACGAAGAAGTGCCACTAATAATGAAGTACCGCTGAACTCCCCTCCCCCCCTCTCTCTCTCTCTCTCTCTCGTCATTGAAATACGTGAAACAGTAGCAAAAGAGCAAAAATCTGGGCTAAACTTTGGTTAAAAAAAAAAATATCGCGGCCTAGTGGGTTAAGGCGCTCCGTATTTTCAGTGACATCAGAGACATCCTAACACCTTCTCATGAACTATTTAATCTTCACCTACCGTAAGCATCCTTTTGTGTTTGAAGGAAAGAATATCGATAATATCTATCTATCTATCTCTATCTATCTATATATTATCTATCTATCTATCTATCTATTACATGTACAGTATATATAAAGCAGCACAGAAGAGAAATTCCAGGTGTACTATGCAAAACAAATCGCTTAGGAAGAAGTGTTACGAAATCCTGGATGCCAGCTATAATACGACCAGAAATCCGAGGTGTGGTTCGAGTTTACTTCTCACATAATGCCACTCAGGGAAGACCGACAAGTTACCATTGCCTTAAATGTGTGGAAAGAGTAGCCTAGCCCCGGGCCCCTACGATCCTAATGTGGTAATGAGGGATTCCATGATAAGGATAGCGGTTAACGACAAAGGACAACTCGTTAACCCGGATATTCCCTCGTTTAACCCAACATGACTAAACTACACAAAGTTGAGATGGTAACTGAGCGTGAGACCTATGCTGAGTCTTACAGCTGTTTAACGAGATTGTGCAACTCGTTAACCCTGGACATCTCTCGTTAACCTTCTACTCACTGATCCCTTCACTGCTACGTTGACCTTCATTGAACTCGCCCTTCCACTTATGAACTCAATGACCCTCTCTTTCCACTCTTCCATTCCTTTCCTTCGTTAATCCTAATATCCCATCAGTAACTTACATATCCTCGGTAACCCCTTCGTTTGTTAACCCCAATATTCCCTCGTTAACCTCGTTCTCCTAGTCGTTAATCCCTCCCACTGGATGACCCTTCCACGGCGTTAAACCTTTCTACTTATTTACTCCCTCACTTCCTTTGGTAACCATGTTGATCCTCTCCACTCGTTAAACTCACCCCTTCCACTCGTTAATTCCGAACATGTTAACTTCTCGCTTAAGCCCCTCTTTCCTTCCTCGTTGACCTCTCACTGATCCCTTTCCCTTTTCCTCTCACTGGCATCTTTCCTTCCTCGTTAGTCCTTCAGTGACTAACCCCAATCCTTCCTCGTTAACCTCTCTCTGGAATCTTTTCTTCTCGTTGAAATCACTTTTTGCTCGTTAACCTTTCTCAGTGACTCCATTACCTCCTACCTCACTAACCCCTCTCCTCTCGTTAAAATCGTTTCGTCTCCGTTAACCTTTCCCTCTGACCCCTTTCCTTCCTCGTTAACCTCTCGTTGACCGGACCCCTTCACCTCGCTGACCCTGTTCCTTCATCGTTAACCTTTCTGATCCCCTTCCTTCCTCGTTAACCTCACGCTGACCCTACTCCTTTCCTCGTTAACCCCTTGATTGCCTCGTTAACCCCACCTCCACGTCAAAATGAAACTTGCACACATGAGCCAACTTCCTGCCTGAGATTCTTTCCAAGGTGACACGCCCTCGTTAGAGAGAGAGAGAGAGAGAGAGAGAGAGAGAGAGAGAGAGGTGCTGAGATTATGTATATAGATGAGTTGATGTGTTTATGTATATGTGCGTGTGTATGTATGTACCTGTATGTATGTATGTACGTATTATAGATGTATGTTTAAAGAAGTCCAGTCTAAGAAACGTGAAGCACAATTTTTTTCGAGTACAGAAGGCGACAGTGTAACTCAAAACTGCAACTTTACAACTCTACACTGCAACTCTATCCTATCACCTACATCTCTAAAATCCAGTTATATACCTCTAAACTGCTACTGTCCATCTTTAAACTGCAGCTGTATCGATTAAACTACAGCTGCATGACTCTCAAAGGCAAGTGTATGATCTAAGTGCAAGTGTATGATCTAAGGTGCATTTGCATAACTCTGAAATGCAGCTGTATTACTCTCTAAACTGCGACTCTGTAACTCTGGAAAGTGTGGCTGTTTAACCAAGGAAATGCCACAGTGGAAGTCTGCTATCCAACTGAACTCACTCTCTATCTCTCTCTCTTTCCTTCTCCGAACCACTCCACCTTCCCACATTCCAATCTCACTAACTCGTTCTGTGTCTCCACCTCCTGCTCTTCCCAACCACCTCACTCTCACTTACCTACTCACTCCCTCACTCTTACATACTTTCACACCCTCCTCCACCCAAATCTCGCACATTATGTCTCCACTTACCTCTCGTACCTTATCTCTCCATCTCGTCCCCGGTCTCCCTCTCCTCCTCCTCCTCACATCTACCTCACTCTTACTATCCTGGTTAATCTATCACTCTGACATACTCTCACACCTAACCTCTCCTTTAAGTATCTCGCACCCCATCTCTCCATCTCGTCCTCGGTCTCGCTCTCTTGCTCCTTCCAGCCGCCTCTCGCTCCCACGCCCGACTCGCTCACGTAAAGCTCAAGTTTCGGTCCTGCCCAGGAAAATTGTGTTGACTTTTACGTGTTAAAGAGAAACTGGTATTTCCACAGCCATACCCGGTTGGACTGCTAAAGCGTACACGCGCGCACACACACACACACACACACACACAAGTATACATACGTACATTTTTACACATTCGTTCTCGTACATATATACGCACATAGCTACATATACAGTATATACACGGATATACATAACCGTAACACGATGAGCATTCTCTCTCTCTCTGTCTGTCTCTCTCTCTCAACCTACACTAAATCTGTGAGCTAATTTCTTCACGCGCACACACACACACACACACACACACACACACACACACACACACACACACACACACACACACACACACACACACACACACACACACACACACACACACACACACACACACACACACACACACAAACCTGACTATGATTCCCAAGACAGATCTCACTATCTGTGTGATGTTCCCCTCCCCTCCCCCCCTCGCTCTCCTTATCTCGACTTGAAGATGTGCTGCTTCCTTTACGAGAGAGAGAGAGAGAGAGAGAGAGAGAGAGAGAGAGAGAGAGAGAGAGAGAGAGAGAGAGAGAGAGAGAGAGAGAACATCATCTCTTCTATACAATCAGGTCATTTTAATATTATGCCAAAACTAGACGATTTTATTCAGCTCTCGAAATGAATCTCTCGTACTGAAGGGGTTTAAAGCAATCCCCATTAAACCCTCATTACAAGCCGTCTCCGCAAGCTGAATAAAATAGTCTGGAGAAGCAGGAGTAAAATAATAAATGGATTAATCGCAGTAAAGGGGAAAAAAATGTATCTCTTCCACACGTGTGTTGCGGGGACGGCTCAGACAGCATTTATAAGTGTCTATCCTGCACCATTTATTCATTTCCGGTTCCTACTGACACACCCAAACCCACACCAGCAGACTCAGCCATCCCCGTACAAGATATCGTCAGGTGAATTTCTCGAGGAGCTTTGTTTACTGTAGTGTATTTGATTGACCTGTGCACCTGGGTTGTATGCGGGAAGTAGGGTGTGTTTGTGTCGCGGCTGCTGATTGGCCGCCGATGATGTCGATGAAGTAAATGCTGGCATGTATTGTAGCGTAACATGCGGAAGTAGGTGTACACCGTAGGTGGATATTATAGAGCAACATGCGGACGTACGTGTACACCTGGGTGGATGCAGTGGAACATGCCGACGTGGGTGTACACCGTGGGTGGATAATTTACTTCAAACGTCACTCATCGTTTTATAAAACTATATAATCTACTTTAATTTTCTTTGATAACAGTAATTTAGCTTCGTAAATTATTCCTATTTTAAACTGGCTGCTTGTATTGCTTGTATAAATATATTATGTGTTAAAAAGAGAAAAGCTGTAGATTTACATCATTGGTGGCCAATCAGCAGCCGCGAATCAAACACCCTACTCGCCTCATACATCTCAGCTGCACAGGTCAATCAAACACGGCATAACCACCCAGCACACAAGGGAAATCAGTGGGAGATTGAAGAGAAGACCGATACCGAGGTGGAAGGGATAAAGTGAAGGGGTATAGGAGGCGTCTGGTGACAGAGATATGCTAGTGATTATAGAGTACTGGGAGATAATTTAGGGAGATTATATACCGCGCGGAGATTATAATGCACGGACGATATAATATAGTATTTGGAGATTATAATGTATACAGAGATTGTAATATACGGCGATTATAGTACACGGAGATTATGATATATGAAGAGATTATAATACACGGAAATTATAATACACAAAGAGATTATAATATGCGAAAAATATAATAGACAAAGATTTTATAATATTCCAATATATTAACCCCTCACCATTGCATCCTGTCTCCTACTTTATTCCAATTAAAGCCAGACGATTTTATTCAGCTGAGTGTGCCATAGGAGTCTACATAATAAATTAATATTCACGTTCGTCCTTTACTTCCTCATCTATATTTTGGGGAATCGGCTTATCTTTAATCACTGTGACCTTTGACCTTTGGAATGAGAGAGAGAGAGAGAGAGAGAGAGAGAGAGAGAGAGAGAGAGAGAGAGAGAGAGAGAGAGAGAGAGAGAGAGAGAGAGAGAGAGAATATGTATGTATAAAAGACAATAAACGAATGATTATGTACAGTACGTATGTGCGTATGTATGAGTCTATGTATGGACCCATGTATACTCTGTGTACGTATGTATGTAAGCAAGTATACAGGCAAGGTATATAAACCACGTACGTATAAAAATGTATACGTGTGTACCTTTTTTTCCCACCAACTTCAGCGTCCCCTCTCATTTTCCTCCTCTCATAATTTCCACTTTCCCCACACAGCGTCGCCACAGCCCAGCCACACCAACTTTCACACCCAACTTGGCCGCAAAAGTCAGAAAACACGAGCAACATTCTGAAACGTGATCACTACTTACTGATTCAAGCGGCAGGCGTGTTCTACTCGGTTTAGAAGGCTCCCGTGTGGTGTTTTCCTGCGGTATTTATTTTACTGTTCGATAGTAAACAATGATATCTGAATAAAGTGACATGAATGGATGGATGGATGGATGGATGGACACACTGACTGTTTTATAGATAGACAGGTAGACTGATGGATAAATTGATGGATAGATGGATGAATGGACTGACTAAATGTTTGATAGATAGTTAGGTAGACAGCTTAATAGATAGATGGATGGATGGAGAGACAGATACATAGACAGACTTATGGATAGGTAGACAGACAGATTCAAGTCGTTATACTATTGAGGAGATAAAGCACGTTGCAACATAGGGTTACAAAGAAAAAACATACATAAAGACAGACAGTACGCGGAGAAGACAGGGAGAAAGTAAGAAATAATCATTAAGACAGAAAGACAGGTAAACAGACTGATAGACAGTGTGATAAACAGAAAAACAAGCTCCGCGATAGAGAAAAATAGTAAAGACTGCCAGTGACACAAAGAAAAGGACAGTGAGATACAGTAAAATATTATGACAGACAG
Source organism: Coenobita brevimanus (assembly GCF_032717465.1). NCBI lineage: Eukaryota > Metazoa > Arthropoda > Malacostraca > Decapoda > Coenobitidae > Coenobita > Coenobita brevimanus. Next base: position 32,996,834 of record NC_137007.1, on the reverse strand, counting down.
ACAGACATGACAAACAAGTTAGTAGGATAAGCAATAACCCAAGACCGAACAAGAAAACAGCCAAATACTGACAGGAAGAAGACAGACAGCAATAAAGATGGGAAGAAAAACTAGGAAAGAGACAGACAAAGAAAATAGTAAAATAAAAACAAAGAATGATTAGGCAGACAAAACAAAGGCATTCAGAACGACAGTAAGAAACACATTAAGACACTAAGACAGAAAGTAAGACAAAAGACAGGTACTCTAAGATACAAAAAGAAATACAGGCGGAGAAAAAGTATACAGATAATAAGGAGGAGATATAACGAGAGGGAAAAAGAAAGGAGGAAAAAGAAAGATAATACGAAGGATATACACAGAAATATAGACAGAGTAAGATCCAGATGATAGATTGAAAGACAGAGGAAATGACAAAGACACACAGCGGTTTCGGTATTACTAAATTATTTTAATTTGTATTCCCATCTATGCATTTGTGATTACGAACAAATGATTATTGTAGACATGTCTTATTCCCCCAGGCTGTAACTCGTGTTTGTATGATGCACTGATGAGGCTGGGGTGATGAGGTGATGCTGATTAGTGTTTGTTAATGATGGTGATGATGATTGCAGTGCTGATGTTGATGATGATGTTAAATAAGTGATCTAATACTGATGACTGCAATGTTGATGTTAATGATGTTGATGATGGTATTTAAGCGACCTTATATTGATTATTGCAAAGTTGATGATGATGATGACGTGAGTTACGTGATCTAATATTGATGATCGCAGTGCTGATGTTGATGACAGTAACTATGTGATCTCCATGATGATGATTGTGGTGTTGATGTTAATGATGGTGATGACAGTATTTAAGAATCTTATACTGATGACTGCATTGTTATGTTAGTGATGTTGATGATGGTAGTTCTGTGACCTAATACTGATAAATGTAATGCTGATGATGATGATGTTGAAGTTAGTGAAGTGATAGAATACTGATGATGATGATGATGATGATATCAGATATTTAATACTATGGTTGCAATGTTGATAATACTGATGTTGATGACGGTAGTTAAGTGATGTATTAATGACATGGCTTTGCAACAGTAACTAAAGATCAGAGAGAGAGAGAGAGAGAGAGAGACTGCATGATATCGTTCAACTTGCATCCTCGCTCATGCAGTGATGATGGCAGAGATGATTTCTGTATTGATCCCCCAAAGACTATGTTCCTGATCTCACTGATGTTTATGTGATGTTATGCTATGATGTTATGTAGATATCATTCCGACAATGCTATGCTCATGCTATGTTTACTACTACTAATATATGGCAAGCACGTCACACTTCAGCTCCCTCTGATCAATTCCCCCCTCCTTCGTCTCCCCCCTCCCCTTCTCCCCCACCCAACCCATCCCCTTCCCCTTTCCTCTCTTCATCCACCCCATGCCCCTTTCTCTCCCTCACCCACCCAAATCCTTCCTCTCCCCCATCCACCTCAACCTCCTTCCCCTCTTCATCCTTCTCCCCCATCCTCTCCCCCTACCTCCTCCCCCAAACCCCCTCACTCACCTATCACCCTTTCCCCTTGTCCTCCATCCTTCCAACCCCACTCTCCCCTAGTCTCATCCTTCCCCCATCTCTCGTCCCCCCCTGATCCATCCTCTCTCTCCCCCTCATCCATTCACCCTCTCTCTCCCCCTCATCCATTCTCTCTCTCTCTCTCTCTCCCCCCCATCCATTCCCCCTTCTCTCTCCCTCTCATCCCTTCCCTTCTCTCTCCCTCTCATCCTTTCCTTTCTCTCTCCCGCTCATCCTTTCCCTTCTCCCTTCCATTCTCTCCCTCTCATCCCTTCCCTTCTCTCTTCCACTCATCCCTTCCATTCTCTCCCTCTCATCCCTTCCCTTCTCTCTCCCTCTCATCCCTTCCCTTCTCTCTCCCACTCATCCCTTCCATTCTCTCTCCCTCTCATCCCTTCCCTTCCCTCTCTCTCTCTCATCCCTTCCATTCTCTCTCCCTCTCATCTCTTTCCTTCTCCCACCCACTCATCCCTTCCATTCTCTCTCCCTCTCATCCCTTTCCTTCTCTCTCCCTCTCATCCCTTCCATTCTCTCTCCCTCTCATCCCTTTCCTTCTCTCTCCCTCTCATCCCTTCCATTCTCTCTCCCTCTCATCCCTTCCCCCCTCTCTCTCTCCTCCCTCATCGCTTCCCCCTCTCTCTCTCCTCCCTCATCGCTTCCCCCCTCTGTCTCCCCCTCATTCCTTCCCCCCCTCTCTCCTCCCTCATCGCTTCCCCCCCACTCTCTCCCCCTCATTCCTTCCTCCCCTCTGTCTCTCCTCCCTCATCGCTTCCCCTCCCCTCTCCTCCCTCATTCTTTCCCCCCTCTCTCTCCCGCCTAACCCCTTCCCCTCTCTCTCCCCTTTACCCCTTCCCTTAGGCATTGAAACCCCTAACGGCAATGTCCCAGAATACATCAATGCCGAGCGCTATCGACATTGAAGGTGTGCTGTTACTCTCTCTCTCTCTCTCTCTCTCTCTTTCTCCTTTTTTACATCGATCCTTCTCTCTGCTTTTTCTGTATCGTCATCTCTCTGAACTTTCCCATTTCTCTCTCTCTCTCTCTTTTTTTTTGGGGGGGCATCGGTTTTTCTCTCTCCTTTCAGTCTACTGTATATCGTCACCACTCCCTCTCACCTTACCCTCCTCTTTTTTTCCTTTTTTTTTTTCTATCGCTCCTTCTCTCCTTTCCCTTTGTATTTTCCCTCCGCCATCTCCTGTACTACTGATTCCGCCGCAGCCCTGATCTTTGTAATACGTCACGGGAGAAAAGAGGGGAGGGGGGGGGTTACAGATTTAGGGACAGTGTGAACCGTATTCTCAACAGTTTAGCGGTTTTCGATCCTCCTCGTCACTGATTTATCTTCTTTACACCTTGTCCTTTTAGTCACCCCCTCAATCTCACACATCCCCTCGGCTTTTGTAATGTGAGACTGAGGTGGTGGTGTGTTGGTTTATGATGTTGCTGTGGTGGTGGTGGTGGTGGTGGTGGTGGTATGTTGGTTTGTGTTGTTGTGGCGGTGGTGTGGTGGTGGTGGTGGTGGTATGTTGGTTTGTGTTGTTGTGGCGGTAGTGGTGGTGGTGGTGGTTGTGGTGGAGGTAGGGGGGGTGGGGGGTTAAGGGAGAAAGGTGGGAAACTTGTCTGCAGAATGAAGGAGGTAGTGTGAATCGTTTTCTCAATGATTTAGCGGCTTTCCTAACACCTCCTCCTCACAGATTTATTTTGCTGATTATATCTTGTCCCTTTTAGTCATGGGGGTGGACCGTTATACTCTAACGTCGTATAAATTTACTCGCCTCTTGGAATAATCTCGAGAACTGAGGGTTAAAATCCTCGCCTACATGTTACTGATGGACACTATATTGATGTTGGAGGGAGAAATACCAGAGAGGAGAATATTACTAACTTCATGTTTGTCTCTGCTGCAAACTACGTCGAATCGATAATAGGAAGATATACAACAAGGAAAGGAGTATTTAGCTGCAATATACCAATAACTGAATAACTAAATAAATAAATAAGTGGCTAAAGAAGACATGGTACTAAGTCTACTCTCTCTACAGATATCCAGACCAGTTAGCAGAATCTTTTGACTGTGGTAGGGTTACTGGGGCTTAAAACAAAAAAAAATAAAATAAAATAAGATAATAAAATAAACGTCTCACCCAAGAGGTAAATCTAGACCTTTTTATTAATCCCTTTTGTCGGGATGGATTTCTCTTAGCTCTGTAAAATCGTCTGGTAAATATCTGGAAAAAACGACTTATTTAAGAAGGTAGCCAACTATACTGAATGGGTAGGAAAGACTTGCGTTTCAGTGAGGGGAGTGTTAGTGTTGTGTGTGTGTGTGTGTGTGTGTGTGTGTGTGTGTGTGTGTGTGTGTTACAGGCGTAAAGTTTCCATATTTTCACCCCAAAACACATCACACTCGCCATTGTATTCCCCAAGTATAAGACAAAAACAACAATTAACAACAGCGGTACACACACACCCACATTCTCATCCCTGTTATTACGAGCATATGCGTGTGTGGAGGATATGATCGGATATTTATGCTGAGATGGCGAGGATAATAACACGCAGGGTAAAAGATTCTATTGTATTAAATCTGATGACGGCCGTATTCTAGATGACGTCAAGGATTCCGTAGTACCCCCCTCCACTGCGATTTAGTCTGCCTTATTATACACTATTATTTTCTTGTCCGGTACTTATATCGTTTTATTACATACGTAAATTAACAATATATAAAGTGGATATTGAGGCAGAACAGTCGGCATCAAAAATTCTATCGCCTGTCCTTTTTTTTCATGAACTTTGAAAATTTTTGTGAATCTCCAACAAATGACACCAATGAAAAGGATCTGTGGCCAATAAATGAACAGATAAAAATAAATAAATAAGCTAAAAACAAAAACATAAAAACTAACAAGTAAATAAATAAATAAAAATAAAAACTAATTAATAAATAAACTAATAAAAATTAAATACATTAATAAATAAACTAATAATATATAAATAAAAACTAAAATAAATAACTAATAAATTAGAATAAATAAAAACAAATAAATACATAAACTTATAAATAAAAAAATAATAAGTAAATACAATAAAATCCATCAGTATCGCCTGTTTCTCATTACCCACACTTACTTTTGAAATCCAGTGAGAAAAGGTGGGAATGACGACAGGACTTTTGATGCCGACAGTACAGCATAAATCGCTTTGAAAATGGTGTTAAGAAATATCCAGAGGGACTTAGGATGTGACCCATAATCCCATAATTTTTCACTTCGATAAAGTGTGAATAAAAGTGAATACAACTGGTTCGAGACAGCAAATAATAATAATAATAATAATAATAATAATAATAATAATAATAATAATATTAATATTAATAAACAGAAAAAAACGTCCAGAAGTCAATTAATAATGATCCCAGTCTTTGTAACGAAAGAGAGAGAGAGAGAGAGAGAGAGAGAGAGAGAGAGAGAGAGAGAGAGAAATGGATGGCTTAGAGTTCTGTAATTAAGGCATAAATTTTTGTATTATTTTCCCAGCATGTTACAATGAAGGTCTCTGTATTTTTAAGCCTCTTCAGTACGACAGCATATTTTCTTGTAACCCATTTTTGTAGCTTGAGTTTTTTTTTTTTATTTTTTAGCTGGAGGGGCTATTTGCTTGAGATACTTTTATTTATACCATTATTATTATTATTATTATTATTGTTGTTGTTGTTATTATTATTATTATTATATATGTATGTATGAATATATATAATAAAATTTTAGGCAGGGGCGCCCACCATCCACTCACTCGAATTAGTGCTGACTTCAGGTGACTCTACATTTAGTAACTTGTAACTAAGTTTCTTGCAACCAAGGAAGCTATTTACCATGTTGACTGTAATTATATAACCAAATGATGCCTGGTCGTAAAGTGGTTAAAATGCTAAGACCGAATGGGCCAATAAGGGTTTCAATCCGGGGGTTGGTTTGGGTTTATTGCTCACATAATGCCACTCAGGGGCATGCAAGGCTGGCCACCCTCGTCTTTAGTGTCGGGACTAGCAGTGTAGCCCCGATTCCCCACGTTCCTCATGAGGTAGAAAGGGACTGGACGATAGATTGATAGACAGACAGACAGACAGACAGATAGATGACAGATAGACAGAGAGGTAGATAGACAAAGACAGACAGAGAGGTAGTGAGACAGATAGACAGATATAACACACATATTAAGTTCTGTGCAAAAAGGACATCAGTGTTTGTTAGGCAATGAGGGAAAGCCCTGTAATTAACTGCAGCGCTGATAATATTTCGCAATATGAGTGTTTGGGGTTTTGTAATTAGAGAAAATATACGATGGTTTGTAATGAACCAAACTGATCCCTTTACTAACATTATTTTTATCTTTGGTTTATTTCTGCTGCTTCTGGACGATTTTTTTTTTCAATTTACGAGAGGCCTTTTCGAAATGGATGGGTTAGATAATGTTCTGTAATTAAGTATCTATCTATCTATCTATCAAACTATTAAGTATAAATCTATCAATATATCAAACTATCTATCTATCTATCTATCCAACCAACCGGGCAACCATCCAACCATCCAACCAACCTGGCGATCATCCATCCATCCATCTATCTGCCTATCTATTTATGTATACAGACAGACGGTAATGCAATAATGTTTTTAAATGAATTCAGTGTTTGTAATGCCGTGGGGGAATGCTTTGTCATTTAACCGAAGTGCTGATCATTTTTTTTAATATGGAAGAACACTTATATATATATCATGAAAATATAGTTTACCAATACACTCACGTACCTTCACTGCACCAAGGAATGCAGCTGTTCCCTAATTGATTTCGCGCGCTGTAGTGAAATTCGGCGATAACTGTTTGTAATAAGAAAGATGCGGAGTTACAGTTTCGCTATGCACCTATTAATACTGCAATAGAGGAATCGGTTTTTGTGATGGAAGCGGAAATAGGGGATTTACCATTAGATAAGAAATTGTTAGATAACTGTAGACCAAGATGCCGTACTTAGCAGCTATACGCACGTCAATAATATTTCACTTGTACTCATTCGTTTTGTCTCTTTTTTTTCTGATGTGTTCTGATATGATTTTGACCTTCATGTCTATCGCAAATCAGTACTTTCGATTATATGAGTTTTTATTCCCAAACGATCTTAATACTCCGGAAAGCGCGAAGGAATCTGAAGAATTGCGAAAAATGTGGGTAATAAACACGGCGTAGTTAAAAAAAAGAAAAGAAAAGAAAGAAAACGAGGGAAAAAACCAAAGCCAAAAACTGAAAACCAAAGAAAAGTTTAGGTAGACTTAATTAATGGGCAGGTAAATACACGTCGTCGGGCTGAAGGAGTCAAGCAACGAATACATAAAAACATTTGTAATACACGCACTTCGATGTTTTGTAATTTCATGGGCCCTCGTGTTTTGTAATAAGAGCCCAGGAGTTTTGTAATAATGGCTACAGTGCTTTGTAATGACGAGTTCTGTGTTTGTAATGCAGAGTGGAATGTTATAATGAGAGGGGAGGGAGGAAGGGAGGGAAGAAGGGGGAGGGAGAGGGACGGATAGAGGGAGGGGGAGGGAAGGATAGAGGGAGGGAGAGATAGAGGGAGATGGGGGATACAGGGAGGGAGAAATAGGTGAGGTAGAGGAAAGGAGGGGTGAGGGAGAAGGGAAGAAGGGGGAGGGAGAGGGAGGCAGGGGGAGGGGAGGTGGGAGGGAAGGATAGAGGGAGATGGAGGGAACCAGGGAGGAGGGAGAGATAGAGAGGGAGAGGGAGAAACAGGAAGTCGGGTAGAGGGAAGGAGAAGTGAAGAAGAAGGAGGAGGGAGGGGAAGGAGTGATACTGCAATTCAATGGATGTGTTAATCTTGCAGTTACAGCTCTGGCCTGCTTTACAATCTTAATGACACGACAGTCTTTTTTTTTTATATATTAAAGTAGATGCATTAGGGAAGAGAATGTACAACGATTTCCTTTCATTTTTTTTTTTCTGATTTTACAAAAGCATTTTTCTGTTTTTCCTGCTTTTACTGTCAGACGCATATTTTTTTTCTCTTTTCCTCTATTCTTTAAGATTTTTTTCTTTTCTTGTCTGGACGCTCACCCACCCAGTCAATTCCTCCATGGACAAAGGTAATGGAGAAACATAAAAGTAATTCTCGCGGATCATTCCTAATATCGACAATTTTTTCGTGAACTAATGCTGACAGTTCAGTTCTAATACTAATAAAATTTTCGAAAGGGTCATTACATTTATGATACCAGAGACTTTTTTCTAATATTTTCCTTCCCCTTCTCAGCTTTCTAGACCAAGTGTGTTTACCGAGTGGAAATCCTTACCTCCTCCCCTCTCTCTCTCCCTCTCGTGCGTGTGTGTGTGTGTGTGTGTGTGTGTGTGTGTGTGTGTGTGTGTGTGTGTGTGTGTGTGTGTGTGTGTGTGTGTGTGTGTGTGTGTGTGTGTGTGTGTGTGTGTGTGTGTGTGTGTGTGTGTGTGTGTGTGTGTGTGTGTGTGTGTGTAAGCGCTAG
>NC_137007.1:32981212-32983712 GCF_032717465.1 Coenobita brevimanus | reverse complement strand
CGAGTCTTCCTAAAATATTATGCTGAGGGAGAGAGAGAGAGAGAGAGAGAGAGAGAGAGAGAGAGAGAGAGAGAGAGAGAGAGAGAGAGAGAGAGAGAGAGAGAGAGAGAGAGAGAATTAAAGGAGGAAAGAAGAAAAGAGGAGGGACAGAAGGAGTGGAAAGGAGAAGAAAGACATGTGAAGAAAGGGGAGAGAGGAGATGAAGAGAGGAGGAGAGTTCAAAGGAGAGTAGGAGAAAAGGGACGAGAGAAGAGAGAAGAAAGGAGAAGAGATGGGAGAAGTGAAGAGAAGAAAGGAGAGGCGAGACGAGAGGATTAAAAGAGAAAGAAGAGAGAAAAAGACAAGAAGGAGAAAGAAGCGGTGGAGGAGAGAGGCATATTATCATTGTGTGTGTGTGTGTGTGTGTGTGTGTGTGTGTGTGTGTTAAAGGCCCTTCAGTGTAATGTTTCCACCTTTATGTCCCCCGAACTTAAGGACCAAAATGCCATCTTCCCCACACCTGCTTGTATGAGAATGCGGGCAAGACGCAGAAAATGTCAATTGAACTGATTTTTGTGTTTGTGTGAGTGTCTGTGTGTGGGGGGTGAAGAGGATCTGAGAGAGAGAGAGAGAGAGAGAGAGAGAGAGAGAGAGAGAGAGAGACGTGTTATGTGTGTGTGTGTGTGTGTGTGTGTGTGTGTGTGTGTGTGTGTGTGTGTGTGTGTGTGCGCGAGAACATAATATACTGCATATACGTGTGAAGGTATGCATAAATGCTGATATGATTGTGAAGCACTGTGAATGCATTTTTGTGTGTGTGTGTGTGTGTGTGTGTGTGTGTGTGTGTGTGTGTGTGTGTGTGTGTGTGTGTGTGTGTGTACTTGTATGTATCTATATATACTTGTATTAATGTATACGTGTATGCATATATGTGTGTGTGTGCGCGTGCGTTTGATTGTGTGCGTATGAGAGTGTGTGTGCATATTAATGGCAAGCATTAGTGTTCTCTCTCCCATTATCTGCTGGGTCCTCCTCTCTCTCTCTCTCTCTCTCTCCCCTCAGCCTCTTTACTCTCCTCTACCAGTCTTCCTCTTTCCTCCTCTTCTTTCCATCACCCCTTTACTCTTGTTCAGTTTCTATTCGTCTTCCCTTTTCTCCTCCTCCTCACTCTTGTTCATTTCCTCTTATTCGCTCCTTCTCCTCTCCCTCTTAATCCTTTTCACTTCACATCCAATTCTTCTTCCTTCTTATTCTTTCTATCTAATTCCTCCAAGTAATTCATGCCTCTTCATCCTTTCCTCTCTCTTTATTCTTTCTCTTCTTCTCGTCCTCGTCCTCCTCCTCATCTCCTCCCCTCTCGCAGCTCGGGTTTAAGTCCCCCACTTCACTTCCCTTTCCTCTCTCTCTGTCTCTCAGTCTTTCTCTCTCTCTCTCTCTCTCTCTCTCTCTCTCTCACACACACACACACACACACACACACACACACACACACACAGTTCTCCATGACGATATTTTTTCTTTTTCTTCCACTTACAACATTCTCTTTCAATCATATATTCTTCCATTACCTTCATCTCATTCAGTTCCATTCTCTCTCTCTCTCTCTCTCTCTCTCTCTCTCTCTCTCTCCTCCCACTCCACTTCCCCTTCCCACTCTCTTTCATTCTCTTCCCAACATTCAAAACAATTGGCTCTCCCTCTCCATGTCCGAACTTTTAAGACACAAGATCGATGCTCAAATCCAGTTCATTTCGTTCACCTTCCAATAATGCTTCGCTCAGGGGAAAGGCGTAATGTATATGAGATTTTTTTCCACCTTTTATGTGTCGAATTGAAGCGTTCGATGTTCAATAAGATTCGTTCGGAACTGAGTTGGTAAGAGCAGTGTTTGGTGAAAGAGAATGAGGGCGAGTTTTGGAAGTGTGTGTGTGTGTGTGTGTGTGTGTGTGTGTGTGTTTTGATAAGAATGCATGTGGCTGTATATATATCAGACAGACAGACAGGCACAGACTGACGCAAAAATATAGCTACAAACTGAGAGATGTAAAACACAAGAGGCAATTAAATACAGAAAGACAGACTGACATGCAAAAATACACTGACAAACAAACAGACAGACAGTGAAGTACCTATAGACAGACCTACAGACAGACACTCTACCATAATCAATGCAGCCGGGAGAGGAACAACAATAACGCCCTCCCTCCCACTGCTAATAAAAAACTAAGCCCATTTATCATTATTATTATTTACTGTCATTACCACAATAAATTCTCCACCCACCAGCCCTTTACCTCTCTCTCTCTCTTACCCTTTCATTCCATGGACTTGTTTACCTGTGATTAGGATTTTGGTACGATCAGCCTCTCCACAGCTGCATAAAATCCTCTCTCTCTCTCTCTCTCTCTCTCTCTCTCTCTACCTACCTACCTACCTACCTACCTACCTACCTACCAACCTACCTACCTTCCTACCTACCTATCTACCTACCTACCTACCCATCTCTCAATCTATCTCTCTT